>NC_052500.1:38848709-39047223 GCF_016617805.1 Bactrocera tryoni | reverse complement strand
GTAATGTCCGAAGAAATTGCTCAGATCGGATTACTATAGCATATAGCTGCCATACAAACTGAATGATCGGAATCAAATACTTGCATGGGAAACTTCCTCATTTGAATATAAATCTTCACGAAATTTGGTATTAGTTATTGTTTATAGAAATAATGTAATATCAGAAGAAATTGCTCAGAGCGAAATACTTTAGCATATAGCTGCTATACAAACCGAACGATCGGAATCAAGGGCTTGTATGGAAAACTTTCGCATTTGACGTGGTATCTTCACAAAATTTGGCATGGATTACTGCTTAAGGTAACAATATAATCTCCAAAAATATTGTTCAGAACGAATTACTATAGCAAATACTATACTATACTAGATAGCTTCCATACAAACCGAACAAATAGTTGCTAAGAGAAATGCACCTGTGAAGGGTTTTTAGCTTCGGTGCAACCGAAGTTAACGTTTTTTCTTGTTTTATCTTTATTTTTTTAAGAAAAGTAACACAGAAATGGCAGGAAATTTAATCTAAGTAAACTTAGTGATGAAGAGTTGTTAATGGAATCAGTTGAAATCGACGAGGATAAGAGTGATTTTAACAGTGACGATGAATTGGACGATCTCGATTATATGCCTGTTGAAATCACTTCGGACAGTGAACATGCTATTTCAGCGTGTATTTGGAAAATGAATAAAGTAACTGATTCATTTACACAAATCACCGATATGGCCTTGAATAAAAGTTCAATTGATGATATACCTGTAGGATCATCAACGCTTACTGAAATACCTGAAGCATCTCTCTCTACCGCTGCAAGGTAATTGACAGCAATATATTTCAAAGCAAAAAACAGAACCCGATCTCCATTACCAACCCCAAAAAACTACTGATCCCTTAGTTACTCCCTCTTCTGGCGGTTTTAAAGGTTCAGGTATTTGTTTTTCATTCAAAGTTTGCACTTGAATACGTTGGCATTCAGCCAGAGAAAATGAAAACGAGCAATCGGCCAAAGTCGCACGCTAAGATCGAAAACAAAAGCTGAATATTGAAGTACAAGTAGATTGCCCCAAATTATACGGGAATATAATATCCATATGGGGAGAGTAGACTTAATGGATAGACTTATCGGTCGTTACCATATCCACGCAAACAATCGAAATCCGATGACACGGTATCTTTACCATTTCGTAGATATGTATGGCTGCGACAAATGCATCTATTTTGTATCGACGTATGCATTTAGAAAATTGCAACAACAATCTATCAGCACAAGATGATAAGCAGTTAAAATTGACTGAGTTTCGTGAAGAAATTGCTGCTAGTCTTGTCGCTCACAAACTCAATCGTCCTGCTGGTCGGCCAAGTTTCACACCATCAACACCGGTAGGAAAGAAAGTAAATGTGGGGAAAAGAGCAGAACATCTAGTCGCGGATGTCCGCTTTAATCAGTATGATCACTTTCCCATTTGGCTGCCTAAAGATGGTAAAAAAAGAAAATGTAAAGTGTGCCTAAGTTCAGAAACGCAGTGTTTTTGTTCCAAATTTAAACTAAATGTATGCTGCTAAACTATGAAAAAACTTTTTTTTTTACTAACATCACAAAAAATTATTATCTTTGTTATTTGAATTCCCCTAGTTATTGAAATTCTTCTTTTGTTTTTCTTATTTTCTTTTCTTTTGTAATAAAATGATGTTATAATTGAAACCACACCAATTTCTTTATTTTGACCTAAGCCGGCAAAGCTGCCCTGGGGCGGGCTTCAGATTATTCTCACCAGTGAGCACAAAAAATGAAAAAAATCAAGGTATTAGGTTTAAGGAGCCTAATTATCCCAGAAAAAAATTCCCAATTTTTTCTGTCCACGATTTTAGTTTTGCCTGTTAGAGGGTTAAGCGCACTATTCGTTTTATTTAAAATTATGTTATTCGAATAAGGCGCGGTTGTAATACGCTTTCGCTCGTTTTTAGAACATTGGAATGTCAAACAATATTATGTAATTATGTAGCAATTATGGTTTATATATCGGGTAAATTTTGAGATATGGGTTTTCTATAAAATGTGCACACACCTTTCGTAAGCCCAAATGTTCGGTCAAAATGCGATAAATCGATGTTTTGGAGATGTTCAATTCCATTTCCATGAATTTCAATGATACTTTCGGCTGATTTTTGCCCACATATTGATCGTCATTTATGTCCTCACGACCACTTTGAAAACGATGAAACCACTCGTGCACTCTGCTACGGGATAGACAAGCATCGCCATAAACTTGTTTCATCAATTGAAACGTTTCGGTAAAAGTTTTACCAATTTAAAAACAAAATTTAATGTTGGCTCTTTGTTCGAAGCTCATTTTTGCACCGGTTACACAAACATACTGACACTTAAAACACAATAATTTCACTTCCAATCAATGAAATGTCAAGAAATTCTCACTGGACAATAGATGAAGATAGCAGATTCTAACGCACCAGTCGACATACAGATGACGCCACCATGGGGTGCTAGATTCAAAAAGTCTTGATTACTTTGGAAAGCTTCTTGTATGGGAAGTGAGCGAGTGTGGAAGTGGGTTATCATCCATCCAATTTTATCTATTTTTACAGAGTCGGTTGATGTGCTAACCAAATTTGTATATTGTATCTTAAATTATTTAGGAAGTATGAACACATGTACCAACTTTTAAGATATCTTAATTATTACTCAAGTATTGCACAGACGGCAGTCACTCGGATTTCAATTTTTTGTCATCATCATGATATAAACAACCATGAGTTGAACAAAACTAGTATAGTATATAGCAACAAAGTTAGAAATGGTTTCACAATTTCCTTTAGACTCTACGCATTTAGTTGATCAAGGAGTCGGTAAAAAGCTACTAAAGTGTTGCAAGACTATAATAAATACGTATGCATTCACGAACTTATAAATAAAATATTATAACTTTCGCACACGATAAAAATAAAAAAAGGTGCGTGGAGTCCCTACGCGCGGATGAACTTATACTTTTTAGTGATATTCCAAGAAATGCATATCATTTTGTATGAAAGAAAACTAGAAAACTTAAATTCACATTTTATAAATTTATTATAATTTATTATCTCCCCGAGCATGCCTTTGCCAACAAATCGTCTTTTCACGACGATGGCAAAAGCCAAAAATCATAAATTGCACAACTTTCTGGTGCTTCTCGCAAAAATCTGCGTCGATATTATTCACGATCATACGTATACATACATACATATGTATTTACGCATGTTTGCTACGAATATGGAAATGACAACGAAATAATGCAAATATGCATATTTCTAAAGGTCATTAATTTCTTTAAAGAAATGAATGATCCTGAGAAGTATAGTCTTACCTTTTCAATGGCCAACGGAGAGCATTTCAACCTGTTGAGATGAACTATAACTAAAGGGCATCACTGAGCAGTGAATACAACACTCTCCACATCAACATGTTAAGTAGAAAAAAAACAGGGCATCACTGACCAGTGAATACAACACTCTCCACATCAACATGTTAATTAGGGCATCATTGATCATCTCCACACCAAACTGTTTTTGTTCCATTTTTCATCTTATACCAACGAGAAGGTGACGCTGTGCCGTTTTTTTTGGTTCTATATTCTTCTAGAAGTCACGTTCGCCGCTGCACGCATCGTCTATTCGCAATCGTCTATTTGAAATCGTCTATTTAAAAGACCGTCCATTTTAACATTCTAGAAAGTTCGCATCGACACATCAATTATATACACCGTTTACGTTTCTCCGACCTCCATCCCGTGCGTCCACCAGCGGTCCAGCAGGCAACTTGCCCGCAACGTCTATTTGAACATTTTTCCTGAACGTTGCGTCCTTTGCATCATCCGGTCATTATATATCGAGATTATTCGTTTTTTATTCGGCTTTCATCATTCAGTTTATATATTTAACTGTGGCTTAATAACATTTAACTTTTAATATCGCTATATGCGATAGTAATTGGTGTAGTGTGCCTATTTGCATCAAAGAAGCGTAAAGTGTAAAAATATTTATTTATAAGAAAACATTGTATGTACAATTTGCAATTGAAGTGATAAGTAATAAAGCTTATATAGCTCAACAAGAGCGCAAAAAGAAATTTTGCATTTTAAAAGTTGGAAGTGATATTTGAAAGTTTGGTGAAGACGGTGAAGAAACGAGATTTGAAATAATAAGTAATTCGTAAAGAAATAAATACAACCAAAGGGAATTTATTCAATAAAATCACCACTCAGAAGTCATTTTATTAGTTGTAAGCGAACGATTTTCAAAGAAACATCATTTCTAATATGCTACAAGACAAAATTAGAAATGAACTTCTTAAACCTCACGCTGTCAGATAAAACGATATACCTCGCCATCGCGGGTCGATTTCCAAAAAAGGGACCAACGCAAGATATTTCAACAAAAGGGCACATAAAATAGTTGAGAATTCTCAGAAATGAAAGACAAAGGAAAGAAAAAGCAGTATAACTTCAATAATGAACAAGCATACAAACATACATATGCGCAACAGCAGCAAGGAAAGAGGTAACAATCGGCGATCCATTTGTATATTTCTTTCATGCATAAACTAACCATAATTAGGACAACGCAATACAAGTGTCAATGGTGGTCTAGGTGGTAAGCGCTTCAAAAGTTACGACGATCACGTAGGTACGTAGGTTCGAATCCCAACGGAATTGATTTTTTAATTGAATATGTCAACAACCAAAAATTGAAACATTGTTCTACAAAAACAACAACAGCATAAGCATGGCAACATTGTGTTGTTGGTAGAAAAGCCGAGCTGTGCCGAAAGAAACGAACAAACGATCGCCGATTGTCACCGCTTCGCTTGCTGCTCGAACATCTGCGCAGACAAGGTTGCGTAGATTCATATTGAGCAAGGTTGCGCAACCTGAATCTATCGCAACCTTTTCCGAACTCGTATAAGAAGCATAACTTCAAAAATTGGTTCGACTTTCATAGGTCAATCTGTCTTTAATCAAACGCAATAAGAATAAGTTTTTGTGCCGATTTATGACAATGTATGTATGTATTAGGTAATGCGCTAAATGATTGTTGCTCGGTAAAGTCAATCGAAATCTGGCAGCGGAAAATTTATTTAAACCCTGAAAAATTAAAGTTGCCACGAAGTTTTTAACATCCAGCAGGAAACTTTGCATATCCTATAAAATGTGTATACGTAGGTTGTATGTAAGCTAGTCCCACTACCTAGAAATCATCATGCCATCGATAAATACTAGTCCTTGACAGAGTTTCATGGTCAAAAATTTAATTAAGTTCATCTATGCACTCTTGCTGAGTTAATCCCCATCGAAAATTCTAAAAAATAATCGGACGAAAATATTTGCGATTTAATTCCATTTTTTGATCGATTTCCGCAGTAATTGACAAAATTTCATTTGATTTAACATAGAAAAATTTGATTTCCATCGGGTTTGACAATAGGTTTTCAAGGTATTTTACAATCTTCTTACAGGATAAAAAAAAAATGTTTGAAAAAAGGCGAAGTGAACAATTAAGGCTCACGTTATTTTTTCATAATACTTATTCTATCGGGTGATTTTTTAAGAGCTTGATAACTTTTTTTTAAAAAAAACGCATAAAATTTGCAAAATCTCATCGGTTCTTTATTTGAAACGTTAGATTGGTTCATGACATTTACTTTTTGAAGATAATTTCATTTAAATGTTGACTCATGTGGTTTCAACAAGATGGCGCTACATGCCACACAGCTCGCGATTCTATGGCCATTTTGAGGGAAAACTTCGGAGAACAATTCATCTCAAGAAATGGACCCGTAAGTTGGCCACCAAGATCATGCGATTTAACGCCTTTAGACTATTTTTTGTGGGGCTACGTCAAGTCTAAAGTCTACAGAAATAAGCCAGCAACTATTCCAGCTTTGAAGACAACATTTCGAAGAAATTCGGGCTATTCCGGCCGAAATGCTCGAAAAAGTTGCCCAAAATTGGACTTTCCGAATGGACCACCTAAGACGCAGCCGCGGTCAACATTTAAATGAAATTATCTTCAAAAAGTAAATGTCATGAACCAATCTAACGTTTCAAATAAAGAACCGATGAGATTTTGCAAATTTTATGCGTTTTTTTTTTTTAAAAAGTTATCAAGCTCTTAAAAAATCACCCGATATTTGTCATGAAAATAGAACTTCTGAATTGTCAATGCCGAACTCTATAAATATATCCTGCAGCTTTCTTTTAATATTAAGACTGGTAGTTTATGTGTAATCCATGGGCTTCTTTCCTAATATAATATCACATAATTTGAAGTCCTTTGCGAAATGGAGTGTGGCACACAAAAAATCGCTTAACGTAGTCATCTTTCAACAAATCAATTGTAGCAGAAGCGTAAACGCATTATACATTATTCCTTATTTCAGACAAAATCTCTTCTGTTTAACTTTCGTTTTTTTCTTCCTGCATTGCGCAAAATGGTTGTTGGCTCTGTGAGTAAATCATCCATATTTTGTACCCAAAATGCGCAAGTTTCTAGTGCTACTTTTTTATAAACTTCATTTATACTACGTCCGGACCGACATTGAAAACATTTTGAAAACACATTTGTATGTTGTGGAATCTAAGTCGTTCGGTTATAGCTTACGATATATGGCAAACTAGTTAGTATTCTATTAGCGGGATTCTGTAACCAGTCTCTAGTCTCTATTTGAGACACTTTGAGGTAAAATCTCAATTTGTGACTAGTTACTATTCACTAAACAGTCTCTAGCGTTAGTCTCATAATTTTGACTCAAACTTGAGACTTGGTAATTAGCAGGTCACAAAACCAAAAAGAACTCTTGTCTGCCATTTTGAATATACTGAATAGAGATCATCACAGATATTAATCTATTGTAGTTATTTTCTATTTTGTAAGCAACTCAAACACGAAAGGGTTAAAAATAAATCAATTTTACATAAATTTCGTAAAAGTTATGAAACAAAGTCAATATATATTTTTACTTTTATTGCTAATTATGTTTTTTGACTGTGTTATAGAAAATTTAATATTTGTTAGCGACATATTTATTTTCATTCAAGTGTAAAAACATCTCTGAATAATGAAATGTAATAGACTTTGTGACTATCAATTACAGAATAGCAAAATCGTCTCAAGTCTCAAAAATTGTCTCTAACTCAAAATCTCAAATTTAGAGACTTGAGACTTATTACAGTACAGAATCGCACGGTATATCTAGTAAGCAATGAGCAATGTGGAGTCTCCACAGGCAATAGGCACGGCAATGCAGGTAGTATTCTATCTGTCGAGATGCCCCGTTAGTAAAGAACTATAGCTGTAGCGACAGCAAAAAATGAAATGCTGCGCTATGCTCTGGCGTAGCGGTAGCAAAAAGTTGGGAGCGGCAGTGGAGCGGAGTTAATGACAATTTTCATGTGCTACAGCTCCCGCATATGCTTGTTGTTTTTTCTTTTTTTTTTTACTATTTTCTGTCATAATGTTTGAATTAGTTGAATAATTCAAACAAACAAATGTTACGCAAGTCATTTTGGCACTTGTTGCATCAAGTGACTTTATAAATCTAAAATCAAATTTATTAATGAAGTGAATTAGATAATGATTGAATAAATTATAAAATGTTTTTATATTATGTAAAATATTTACCATTTTTATATTACCAAAAATATCATCTATTACAAATGTATCACAATACTCAATTACTACAATTATTTTCGAGATTAATTTTAGCTACATATGCTTTCCCCTTTTTTACGTTTTCTAAACCGGCCTCTTTTCAATTCGCTGACGCACAGGCACGTTCTTAGTAATTCGCGCAAGCCAATTAATTTGTTCGTCATAAAAAAAACTGCCTGGTTCAGAAGCAAAATCAGCAAAACCATGATATATCCCATATACTAAGCTTGTATAGATATTAGGCCGTGTCGATTTGTATGGGTGGAAAAAAAAAACAAAGCGGCTAGCAAAAACGAAAACTACAGAAAATTCTAAGAAAGTTTTGCCAAGAAACCATGGGTTTAAAATTAATTCCCAGTTCGCGCAGAGCGACTTTAGATTTTGAGGTCATACTTATTAAATTGTACTCAAAAACTTATTCCTTCATAAGAAGCGATCCGGAAAATTGTGCTTAGTTTCTTCGGTTATAACGAAAATTTGCGCTTCTATGTATGCAGCATACAGATATTCCTATATTTTTTTAAAAAATTCTAAAATTGTGGAAAGTACGGTGGATCGAAAATAAAATTTTATTATTGTAATTAAGTTTTCAAAAAATTAAATGTTTTTGTGGTGCAAGTTACAGACATTGGTTGTTTTGCTTATGACTGGAAATCTTTTCTAGTTTTAGTTTTTTTAGGTTTTAAAGTCTTTTTTGGATTTCATGCGTGGTATTGTAGTACGACTTTCTATAGTTACGGCCATGATATTGTCTCTATTCTTTGCAATAGCGCGTCGAGAAACTGTTGTCAAAAGCTGTACACAACGCTCAGTTGCTTTGGTATGACATGGAATCCCTGGGTCAGGAAGGGGCGGATCATCAGACTCAATAAACTGCAACAAGTGTTCGTATGGAATGTTTGCTGAGAATGGAGGCTCAGACAAAACACTGTCATCATCTAGGTCAACCAGATCAAAGTAGTCTGAGCATTCAAAATTTATTGCGTGCTTTTTATCATAAACCCTTAGATTAGTCGGATCACAAACTTTATCACGATAATGGCTCTTTCGCGAACATCTTTTCTCTTATCATAAAGCATTGCCAGAAAGATATTTTCAGGATGAGCGAAGTATGAATTATTTTGGATTACAGTGTTAACAATTTCTCGCAGCGTTGGTGGTAAATATCGCATGGACTGTATAAATTTAAAAAACAAGAAACTGCCGTATACAACTGAGTTGTACAACTTAATGTTAAAGTACATCGGTACGTAAACTTTCATTATGTAAGTTGCCAAAGTTTTTAAATTCGCTGATGGCGAACTAGTTGTCACGTATAAACGTATGTAAGAGTCTGCTTGCCTTTGTTATCCATCGAGAGTGCACAATTTGTCCCGGTTTCATACTGACCCAATTTTCGGGGCAGAAACCATCACAAACTGCTTTTGCCATTCGATACAAGTACTGAACGTCAGCCGAGAGCATTTTTTCATGAATGGGTGGAGGCATATCTCCCAACGAAATGGCCTCAAAGTCGGGTACAGCCTACAGAAAGATTTTATTATATAGCTCAGATCAAAATATACATGTTAGGCTCTTTAAAGTAAATTCCAATCAGTCTCTCAAGGGACATATTTTTTTCTATAAGGAACTCGCACAATTGCCTCTGTTTTGTTTTAGCGTCCTCGGCGTCGACTTTTACGTAACCCAACAATCTGCTCTCAGGCTCTTTAAGAACCACTAGATGTGATTCTTTTACCATTCTCGGATCATATCTTCCATTTTCTTCTTCGCTCGTCACAGAGTTGTTTTTTCTGCCATCAAAGGAGAAGGCTACCAAATCACAGTCATTGCGTTGCTTTCTTCGAAGAGAATCCCTACATTTCTTTCTTTCACGTGAAACTTTGGATTTGTCCATAATTATTGGTTCCCCATTTTCATCTTTAAAGTCAATATCTTTGAAAAGCGATGTGGCCAAGCACCTGTTACCGATTCCAAACCTAGCAAGCCATAGCGAAATGAAGATATCGTACTGCTTTTGGATTTTTTCAAAGGGCAAACTACCTCTGATTGCATCTGTATTTGTTGAACCGGAAAACAATTGTTGGCGCCAAAAGCAATCGCCTCGAATTCGGGAATGGTTAGCTTCCTCTTACTGTGCTGCTCAATCATAAGCTCTTGGAGTTCAATGGGTATTAAACCAAAGCAACAAGGCAATGTTTTTGCGCACTGACATTTTCCAATATAAAAAACTTGATCAATTGTTTCCAGAAACGTTGAAGACTTACTTGGTCTACTTTTAAATTTTATTTCATTATGGTATTTATTTAGCAATGTTTTCAGCTTTTTCGAGGCAGTTTTTTCATTGATTAACGGAATGTTTAATTCATTCCAAATTTTCCAAATTTTTTTTGCCACTTGTGTGCTAAGATTACCGTACGATTGCTTTTTTTTTGTTATTTTTTGCTCAGCCACGCATAAAAATAAATAGTAGTTTAATACGTCACGATTACTTGGTAGATTTAGATCTCTTAAATCTCTTGGCAAGTCAATATTCAGACTGGAAAGAACACAAGACCCGGAGTTCATTGAAATTGTGTCAATTTCTGATTTTTTGCTCAGCCACGCGTAAAAATAAATAGTAAATTAATACGCCACGATTACTTGCTAGATTTAGATGACTTAAATCTCTTGAGAAGCCAATATTCAGACTGGGAAGAACACAAGACCCGGAGTTCATTGAAATTCTATTAATTTTTGAAGTGGTGGAATCAACTGACATTGCAGACGTTTAAATTATAATTTATTAATCGAAAACTATTTAAACTTGAAAAAAAAAATTATTGAGGACACACTATTGTTTATTCAACGGAGACCATTTGTGCGGTAAAATACTATACGATTGCTTTTTTTGTTGTTTTTTGCTCAGCCACGTGAGAAAACAAATAAGTTACAAAAGCCTGCTATTATTGCATTAATTGCATGGCAGGCTGTTATTTTTAAAACTATAGGTTTTTGAGTACAATTTAATAAGTATTACCTCAAAATCTAAAGTCGCTCTGCGCGAACTGGGAATTAATTTTAGACCCATGGTTTCTTGGCAAAACTTTCTTAGAATTTACTGTAGTTTTCGCTTTTGCTAGCCTCTTTTTGCAAAAAAAATTCGACCCGCCCTAATAGATATATGCCAAATCGGTTCAGCCCTTCTGGAGTTATAAATGCTGTAACTAATACGACTTTCTTTTATATACTATATACATACATACTTGTAGAGGACACAAAATAACGAAAATATAAAACAAGTAAGGAAGGGCTAAGTTCGGGTGTCACCGAACATTTTATACTCTCGCATGATAAAGTGATAATAATTTACATATTTTTTTATTTTGCTGTAAAATTAATTAGATTAGATCAATTTGTGTACTTTGAGTATTGAATTGTATTTTCATTTCCTAATGTACTATATATTATACACAGAAGGCATCAGATGGAATTCAAAATAGCGTTATATTGGAAGAAGGCGTGGTTGTAAACCGATTTCATCCGTGAACCGATTTCATCCATCATCAGGGTGCTAAGAAAATATTATGTACCGAATTTCATTGAAATCAGTTGAGTAGTTCCTGAGATATGGTTTTTGGTCCATAAGTGGGCGGCGCCACGCCCATTTTCAATTTTTAAAAAAAGCCTGGGTGCAGCTTCCTTCTGCCACTTCTTCCGTAAAATTTAGTGTTTCTGACGTTTTTTGTTAGTCGGTTAACGCACTTTTAGTGATTTTGAACATAACCTTTGTATGGGAGGTGGGCGTGGTTATTATCCGATGTCTTCCATTTTTGAACTGTATATGGAAATGGCTGAAGGAAACGACTCTATAGAGTTTGGTTGACATAGCTATAATAGTTTCCGAGATATGTACAAAAAACTTAGTAGGGGGCGGGGCCACGCCCACTTTTCCAAAAAAATTAAGTCCAAATATGCCCCTTCCTAATGCGATCCTCTGTGCCAAATTTCACTTTAATATCTTTAATTATGGCTTAGTTATGACACTTTATAGGTTTTCGGTTTCCGCCATTTTGTGGGCGTGACAGTGGGCCGATTCTGCCCATCTTCGAACTTAACCTTCTTATGGAGCCAGGAAATACGTGTACCAAGTCTCATCATGATATCTCAATTTTTACTCAAGTTACAGCTTGTACGGACGGACAGACGGACGGACGGACAGACAGACATCCGGATTTCAACTCTACTCGTCACCCTGATCACTTTGGTATATATAACCCTATATCTGACTCTTTTAGTTTTAGGACTTACAAACAACCGTTATGCGAACAAAACTATAATACTCTCCTTAGCAACTTTGTTGCGAGAGTATAAAAACAACAAACACATGCGGGAGCTGTAGCACATGACAATTTTCATTAGCTCCGCTATGCTACAGCTCCCAATTTTTTTGAATGAAATGACAGCCCTGGCAAGAACGTCTTGTGACATGTCGTGAGATTTATAGCGGGATTCTGTAACCAGTCTCTAGTCTCTATTTGAGGCATTTTGAGGTAAAGTCTCAATTTGCGACTAGTTACTATTCACTAAACAGTCCTTAGCGTTAGTCTCAAAATATTGCCTCAAATGTGAGACCTGATAGTTGGCAGGTCACAAAAGTAAACTTTTGTCTGCCATTTTAAATATACTGAATAGAGATCCTCATACATATTAATCGATTGTCGTTTTTTTATATTTTGTAAGGAACTCAAACACGAAAAGGTTAAATATGCATCAATTTTACATAAATTTAGTAAATATTATGAAACAATGTCCACAGATATTTTTATTGATAATTATGTTCTTTGACTATGTTATAGAAAATTTCATATTTGTTATCGACATGTTTATTTTCATTCAAGTGTAAAAACATCTCTGAATAATGAAATGTAATAGACTTTGTGATTGTCACTTACAGAATAGCAAAATTGTCTCAAGTCTCAAAAATTGTCTCTAACTTAAAATCTCAAATTTAGAGACAGAATCGCACGGTTAGACAACTATAGGAACTCGTATGAGTCAGTTTTTTTGACCTTTTAAATTTTTTCTTATGTTATAGTAAACGAAAATTGGGTACCAAATATAGTGTTCAAAAGCTGCTACAACCGTCTAATGGAGTGGAAAAATAGATAATAGTGGTTCGCGACGTTTTTGCCAAAATGTTACAACTAAGCGAAAAAACATCAAGATAAGGAAAATATTTAAAAGGTCATAAAAAAACAGACACATACGAACGCCAAACCCTTTGAGGGTTTTACTATACTGACCTAGTACCATCACCCTGACTTGGAATTTCTCACCCCCCAGACAATAATCCCAAAAATGTTCCACAGTGTTATTTGGTATGTATCTACTTCTACAAATAACAAAGCACATAATACAACAATTACTCATAAATACTGCTTGCTTATTATCAGAATATTTCGTAATATTAAAATAAAATAGACTACCTCTTGTTACTTTAAACTACTTTTTATTGAACGAGTCTTTAAAATCAAATATATTAATTTGTTTTGTTACTTCAGGAACTTCCAAAAACAAACAATACCAATAATGTCCTCTTTGTTTAAAAGCCAATAAACAGAACACAAAAACAAGTAAGGAAGGGCAAAGTTCAGGTGCAACCGAACATTTTATACTCTTACAACTTGCAATAATCAAAGCCAGGGAAATACTTTAAGGTGTAAAATAAATCGTATGGAGTAAAGTCAGTCGGATGTTCAAAAATCGTGATATTAGTTATATAGGGGCTAGACCAAATTTTCGCTAAAATTTATTTATTTTAGACACCAAGATACACTATTATGACAGGAAAACACGCTCTCCTATTTTCACTGGCCGATTTATCCAGCGTAAAGTCAACTGGACGTTCGAAAATCTTTATATTAAGTATGTGTATGAATTGGTCCGATTCAACCCATTTTTGACATACAGACGTACCCTTATTAGCAAATGATTATCACTTAATTTCAGTTATAAGCATATAGTATATCCCACATTGAGTCAAATATTCGGTACCTAGGGTCTTGAATTCATTTTATTGGATTTAACCAATTTTTGGTCATAAGATGGCACACACTAAATGCATTATTCGTGCAAAGTTTTATCTCGTTATATTAATGCCTTCTTGATTTGTGTGCCGGAAACTTAAAATTGTGCTATAAGAATGTAAGAAGAATGGATTTCACCAAAAAGTGGGCGGTGCACGCTCATCGTCCAACTTTCGTCCCAGCTCCTATGAGACTTACTCATAACATCTCGGTGGTAAAATTTAATGTCTCTGGTGTATTTAATTATTGATTTATCGCGCTTTTAGTAGTTTTGAACAGTACCATTACATTGGGAGTGAGTTCCAGCTTGCATGGACAGACGGACGGACGGACGAACAGAGAGACAGTTGAATGGATTTCAACTTTTCTCGTCATCCTGGTTATTTATATCTATATAACGCTATATCTATCTCGACTAGTTTTAGGTGATACGTACAACCGTTAGGTGAACAAAACTATAATACCCTGTAGCAAGAGTATAATTATAAATCGCATACGTCCGACAATCTCGTCTAGTCTCTCTTGTCTGTTCGGGTCAACGGTGTTTGTGATGGACAGCTAACGTGGGTGTCAGCTAACTCCGAACTAACCAAGGTACTACATTTAGTAAAAAATGGTTAATATAGTTTCTACATCCCAAGGTAGAAGACACCTTTAACCGAATGTTAAATTTCTGGATTTTATTTTAGTAATTAAGAACAAAAGGACTATGTGTATTTAATGAAAAGTTGCGTTATACGTTGCGGGCTTCGGTCTCCGGCTACGAACACGTTCAGGATCATAACCCTTAATCAGCAGAATTCTCTTTCTCCGTTTCGGTAGGGCGAGTTCCCATTTGATGTTCACAAAGTAAATATACAGATACGATAAAATATTTTCACATGTTGGCATTTTGTTTGTCGGTATTTCCACTTCTCGGTATTTTGATATAAGTAGCTGTAGTGGTATAGGTTACATAGTGCTGTTTTCTACTTTTGGATCAAAGAACCATGTTAACCATTTTTTTTATTAATATGAAATTTTCTTCTGTCACTTGAGCAAAAGCTCTTACTTCATAATACGTTAATTCTATTTTTGAATAACTTATATATAATATAATTATGTCCCCTTATTGGGGTTTTTTAAATTTTGAAATGTCCATTAAGTTTGTAATTGACATAGTTCCGTGGCGATAATTTGTTATGTTTTACAATTTTTCTAAATGCAAAATACTTGGATTTAAAATTCCAATTTTACCAAATGTTATATTTATCATGTTTTGTAGTTCATGTATAATAAATTGATTTCTTTTTATTTTTTAATAGTGGTATCACCATTAATATTATTTACAGTTTCAGTCAATTCTGTTATTTTAAAAGATTCTGATTTTGTTGTGATTTGTTTATTGTTATTTATAACTTGTTCGCCTAATTTGTCATTAAGTTTTACAAATTTACCATGGTCTGGTGTTCCAGCTATCTATTTCCAAAATGTACCTATTTATTTATTCCCTTTTTCTGCCTAACATAGAAATTTCAGATGACGTTTCTTATGTAGAAATTGTAAGGTTGTCATTAATATTTTGATTATGAAGGTAACTCTCATATATTTTTTTATTTTCTTCTGTCATTATATTCCCAAAATAAGTTAAATTAGTAACGTGAAATAAGTCGTTCCTCATGAATGCAAACATCCCCATTTACAATTAGTACACAGTCTTATCGGGTGCCTACGAGGGCTGTCTGATAAATAACCGACCTAACCATGATGCACGCGACTTTTTCAATTTTTTTTTTTTTATTTTTCTACATAGTCTCCTTGTAACTCCACACACTTTTCCCAGCGCTGCTCCCATCTCTGCAACCCTTCCAAATAGAGTGCTGGAAATGTTCATGCGCTCACGTTTGTGGTCTAGCGTAAGCAAACGCGGCACCCAACGCGCGGACAGCTTTCTCATGCCCAAATCTTGGTTTAATATGTGACAAACACGTTCTTTTGACATCTTCATAATCTCAGCTATTTCCTTAACTTTAATCCGGCGGTCGTCTAGTACCAATTGATGAACTTTAGCGATGTTACCGTTAGTGGTTACAGTTTTTGGACGCCCAGGACGTTCATCATCTTCCAAGCTCCTGCGACCACGTTTAAATTCAGCTGAAAAAAAATTTAATTACAGCTCGATATTCAATTTTTTCCATTTTGGGGAAATCACCGAAATAGACTCACAAAAACGACAGTCAACAGATAATTGCGCAAGATAAATTTCTGAAATTTTGGCGAGTAGCTATTATAATATGCACAATTTGAAGTAGAAACTTTTTTTTCAGATGTGCCGCTAGCTTCACGTTGAGGTCGGTTATTTATCAGACAACCCTCGTATATTATCAGCGGTTGATTAGTGTTGCCAAAAACCTAGTAATAATCATGGCTTTTATTGTATCTTTATAAATTACTTTATATTATATTTAAATAATTATTATATTTCTATTATTAATTATTATTTTGTCCCCTAAATTTTCCTTAATTTACTGTCTTTTACACCTATGTTTTAATTTGCATCTTTGTCCTCTTACTTTTTCATAAATTATTTACCCTTGGTGAAAATGTTTTTATACTCTCGCAACAAAGTTGCTAAGGAGAGTATTATAGTTTTGTTCACATAACGGTTGTTTATAAGTCCTAAAGCTAAAAGAGTCAGATATAGGGTTATATATACCAAAGTGATCAGGGTGACGAGTAGAGTTGAAATCCGGATGTCTGTCTGTCCGTCCGTCCATCTGTCTGTCCGTCCGTGCAAGCTGTAACTTGAGTAAAAATTGAGATATCATGATGAAACTTGGTACACGTATTTCTTGGCTCCGTAAGAAGGTCAGGTTCGAAGATGGGCAAAATCGGGCCACTGCCACGCCCACAAAATGGCGAAAACCGAAAACCTATCAAGTGTCATAACTAAGCCATAAATAAAGATATTAAAGTGAAATTTGGCACAGAGGATCGCATTAGGGAGGGGTATATTTGGACGTAATTTTTTTTGGAAAAGTGGGCGTGGCCCCGCCCCCTACTAAGTTTTTTGTACATATCTCGGAAACTATTATAGCTATGTCAACCAAACTCTACAGAGTCGTTTTCTTCAGGCATTTCCATATACAGTTAAAAAATGGAAGAAATCGGATAATAACCACGCCCACCTCCCATACAAAGGTTATGTTGAAAATCACTAAAAGTGCGTTAACCGACTAACAAAAAACGTCAGAAACACTAAATTTAACGGAAGAAATGGCAGAAGGAAGCTGCACCCAGGTTTTTTTTAGAATTGATAATGGGACCAAATTATGGACCAAAAACCATATCTCAGGAACTACTCAACCGATTCAATGAAATTCGGTACATAATATATTCTTAACACCCTGATGACATGTACGAAATATCGGTTCACAACCAGGCCTTCTTCCAACATAACGCTATTTTGAACTCCATCTGATGCCTTCTCTGTATAATATATACATTAGGAACCAATGATGATAGCAGAATAAAACTTTACACAAATACGGTATTTGAAAAATATGTAAATGACGGATAATGAAATCTCGATTATCACTTTATCATGCGAGAGTATAAAATGTTCGTTGACCATCGAACTTAGCCCTTCCTTACTTATTCGTTTCTACGTTTATTGTGGAATGTTAGCATCTTCTCCTATGCTTGTTTTAAGGTATGTGGTAAATGTGTATACTCTCGCAACCAGTTGCTAAAGAGTAGTATAGTTTTGTTCACCTAACGGTTGTACGTATCACCTAAAATTAAACGAGACAGGTATATAGGGTTAAATATGTAAATGGTCAAGTATGTGGGTTCCTTAGAAAACCAAAAATTACGAGTTCGTAGATGGGCGTAGTCGGATCACTACCACGCCCTCAAATTGCCATTAACCCCAAACTTATAAAGGCCCATAACTAAGCACTATATTAAGATATAAACTGTAATTGGGTACAGAGATTACCAGTAGCAAGGGACACCTGTAGGCAGAAATATTTTAAAAAGTGAACTGTAATTGGGTACAGAGAATACCAGTAGCAAGGGACAAGTGAGCGTGGCCCCGACCTCTAATAAATGGGCATATATCCTAAAATACTTAAGCACAAATCTTATAAGCAATTCTAGGATGGAGTCATGTGTAGACCCCGAAGAAGCTCACGCAAGTGAGGAAAGTTCTCTGATCGCCATTCACTTGGGAGTGGCCAGAAACGATTCTTTTACACATGGCTCAAGCAGCTCACAACTTCCTGTCTTTGATCAAGTATCCTCTGGGTAGCCTAAGAATATCTGTTCGAAGGCGAGCTCAAGTGAGAAGGCGAAACATCCTCTACATAGGGTTGTGCGCTGGGTTTGGGACCCGCCACGTAAAAAGAACCCCCAATGAAAGATTACCAACTGCCTCCGATGAGAGACCCCTTTTGATGACGACCATGGCAAACGAAATAAGAACTAAGATATAAGGGCATGCACCTGGAATGTCCGGACCCTTAATTGGGAAGGGGCCGCTGCCCCGCTGGTTGATGATAAAGGAGCACAAGTTTGGTATTGGATTCGAGGTGGGAGAGACTCCGTCGCCGAGTACTATATAGGTATATATATATACAGGTATTCTCTCCGATGAATGAACGTCTAGCCACAATCCGCATTAAAGCGAGGTTCATCAAGATATCGCTAATTTGCGCCCACGCCCCGACGGAAGAGAAGGACGATGTGACCAAAGATGCCTTTTATGAATTCTTGGAGCACACCTATGAGCGCTGCCCCCTCCATGATGTCAAAATCGTGCTTGGCGACTTTAACGCCAGGGTGGGCAAAGAAGGTATCTTTGGCACTACGGTCGGTAAACTCAGCCTCCATGACGAAACAAATGGGTTGAGGCTGATTGACTTCGCCGGGGCCCGAAATATGGTTATCTGTAGTACTAGATTCCAGCATAAAAAGATTCATCAAGCTACCTGGCTGTCTCCGGATCGAAAAACTACCAACCAGATCGATCATGTTGTGATAGACGGAAGACACGTCTCCAGTGTTTTAGATGTGCGTGCGCTACGAGGTCCTAACAGCGACTCGGACCACTATCTTGTTGCAGCTAAGATTCGCACCCGCCTCTGTGCAGCAAAAAACGCACGTCAACAAACAGAAGGATGGTTCGACGTCGAGAAGCTGCAGTCACAACAGACAGCCGAACGATTTTCTACTCGGCTTGCACTCCTGCTCTCTGAGAGCACTCGTCAACAACTCGGTATAAGGGAACTGTGGGACGGCATTTCAAACTCCTTGCGTACAGCTGCAACCGAAACCATTGGTTTTCGGAAAGAGCAAAAGAACAACTGGTACGATGAGGAGTGCCGTGTCGCAGCGGAGAGAAAACAGACTGTCTACCTTGCAACGTTACGATCGACCACTACACGTGCGGGATGGGATAGATACCGAGAGTTGAAGAGGGAAGCGAGACGCATTTGCAGACAGAAGAAGAAAGAGGCCGAAATGCGTGAGTACGAAGAGCTTGATAAGCTGGCCGACAGGGGTAATGCTCGAAAATTCTACGAAAAATGCGGCGGCTTACAGAAGGTTTCAAGACCGGAGCATACTCTTGTAGAACCCCCAAAGGTGATCTAGTCACTGATGCCCGGAGCATAGTTAAATTATGGAGGGAACACTTCTCCAGCCTGCTGAATGGCAGTGAACGCACAACACCAGGAGAAGGAGAACCCGATTCCCCAATCGATGACGATGGAGCAGACGTTCCTTTACCCGACCATGAATAAGTTCGAATAGCAATTGCCCGCCTGAAAAACAACAAAGCGGCAGGGGCCGACGGATTGCCGGCCGAGCTATTCAAACACGGCGGCGAAGAACTGATAAGGAGCATGCATCAGCTTCTTTGTAAAATATGGTCGGACGAAAGCATGCCCAACGATTGGAATTTAAGTGTGCTATGCCCAATCCATAAAAAAGGAGACCCCACAATCTGCGCCAACTACCGTAAGATAAGCCTCCTCAACATCGCATATAAAGTTCTATCGAGCGTATTGTGTGAAAGTTTAAAGCCCACCGTCAACAAACTGATTGGACTTTATCAGTGTGGCTTTAGACCTGGAAAATCAACAACCGACCAGATATTCAAAAAGACCTGTGAAAGAAAGAATCGACACACATCACCTCTTCGTCGATTTCAAAGCTGCTTTCGACAGCACGAAAGGAGAATTTGGTATCCCCGCAACACTAATACGGCTTAGTAAACTACCGTTGAGCAACACCAAAAGCTCTGTCAGGATCAGGAAGGACCTCTCCGAGCCGTTCGATACCAATCGAGGTTTCAGACAAGGCGACTCCCTATCGTGCGACTTCTTCAACCTGTTTCTGGAGAAAATAGTTCGAGCTGCAGAACTAAATAGAGAAGCTATCATCTTCTATAAGAGTGTACAGCTGCTGGCGTATGCCGATCATATTGATATCATCGGCCTCAACACCCGCGCCGTTAGTTCTGCTTTCTCCAGGCTTGACAAGGAAGCAAAAGAAATGGGTCTGGCAGTGAACGAGGGCAAGACGAAATATCTCCTGTCATCAAACAAACAGTCGTCGCACTCGTGACTTGGCTCTCACGACACTGTTGACAGTTATAACTTTGAAGTTGTAGATAATTTCGTCTATTTAGGAACCAGTATTAACACCACCAAAAATGTCAGCCTGAAAATCCAACGCAGGATTGCTCTTGCCAACAGGTGCTACTTCGGACTGAGTTGGAAATTGAAAAGTAAAGTCACCTCTCGACGAACAAAAGCCAAACTCTATAAGTCACTCATAATTCCCGTCCTGCTATATGGTGCAGAGGCTTGGACGATGGCAGCAACCGATGAGTCGACGTTACGAGTTTTGGAGTGAAAAATTCTGCCAAAGATTTATGGTCCTTTGCGCATTGGCCACGGCGAATATCGCATTCGATGGAACGATGAGCTGTACGAGATATATGACGACATTGGCATAGTTCAGCGAATTAAAAGACAGCGGCTACGCTGGCTAGGTCATGTTGTCCGGATGGATGAAAACACTCCAGCTCTGAAAGTATTCGACGCAGTACCCGCCGGGGGAAGCAGAGGAAGAGGAAGACCTCCACTCCGTTGAAAGGACCAAGTGGAGAAGGACCTGGCTTCGCTTGGAATATCCAATTGGCGCCACGTAGCGAAAAGGAGAAACGACTGGCGCGCTGTTGTTAACTCGGCTATAATCGCGTAAGCGGTGTCTACGCCAATTAAGAAGAAGAAGAAGAAAACTTGGTTCGTTGTCAAGAGTTATGTGTTTTACATCGGAATAGATTTGCAATAGCTCTAACATTTTTTCATCAATGTTAGTTTATTGTCAATTGATTTGAGAAGAACGAATTTCGAGTATTGTGTTGATACAAGTAATAAATTTAATTTCTGAGCATAAAAAATATATTTGTTTTCTTTCTTTCTGCGGTGACATGTGGTGTGAAACATGGCCATTTTCGCCAGATAAAAATTTTGTTTCAATTGCTGCATATTCTTGAATAAATTTGCGAGAGTAGCCTGTCTTGCCTAAAAATCTTCGAAGTTATTGTATTGTTTTCGTTTTTGGAAATTCAAAAATTGTATAAATTTTCTTGGCATTAGTTTTTATTTTGTTTCTTGTCACAATGTAACTCAAAAACTCTACTTCTTCTTTATTAAATGTTGATTTTTCTAATTTCTGAAAACACTATGATATCGTCCATATAGACAAAACAAAATTTTCTGATACAGTCCCTTAAAATGTTGTTCGTTGCAATATTCCAGGAGCATTTTTCAAACCTAACGGCATTCTTAAATAGTCCTCGTATTTTCCTTTGTTTACTGAGAATGCCGTTTTTTCAATACCTTTATCTTTCATTAATATTTGATGGAAGCCCGATTCTAAGACGAATTTTAAAAAATAACTTGACTTCCTTAAATTTGATAAAATTATATAATTGATAATAAATAGTGATTTTTTATGTCTTATATTTTAAGTTTACGTGTGTCATCGTCATTAATTCCTTTATTATCGTTTGCAGACAATGGATATGGATATTGTTTACTCCAATCAGAGGAGTCTGTTGTTGTACAACTGTCAGCCCTTAAATCTGTTCGAAATGAAAAACCTGTATTTATTTCTGAATGAATGTTATTAATTCCTCTATTTGTTTCATATTTCAGTTTATTCAACTTTCTTTCGTTTTCATTTCCTTTTTATTTTCGTTATCACTTTCTAAATGAATATCATATTCAGAAGTATGGCCTCATCATTGATCATCTGCAAATCTCATCACTGAATAACTGCAAAATTTACTTGTAATTTTTTTAAGCTCTTCTAAATTTGAATAAAAATATATTGCCGGTAATTTCGTCGGCTGGCGCTGTAGAACTTCTTTATTCAATAATTTTAATTTTTTCTTTATTTGTTATGTTGGCGGTAATTTCTTCGGCTGCCGCTTTAGGATTATTTTATCCCAAAGTGATTAATATACTTTGGGATAAAATAATCCTTAGTCCTTAGTCCTCTTAGTTTTTTCATAAAAATTTATAAAACATATTTTTTCCTTTTTCCCATTATGGATTAATAATACTTTTTCAAAATCAATTTATGTCTTCACTTTATTTAGAAGATATCTGCTTCTAGTTTATCTAATTCATAGAAGCGTTCTTTGATATTGAATATTTCTTCCTCGTAATAATGAGTTATTGTAGTGAATCCGTTAATAGTTTTTACTCTTTTCTTCATTGTCAACTCTCCCAGATCCTTATTATATTTGATCTAACATAACAGTT
Source organism: Bactrocera tryoni (assembly GCF_016617805.1). Classification (NCBI taxonomy): domain Eukaryota; kingdom Metazoa; phylum Arthropoda; class Insecta; order Diptera; family Tephritidae; genus Bactrocera; species Bactrocera tryoni. The sequence goes on along the minus strand of NC_052500.1, from coordinate 39,024,637 downwards.
AGTTGCACCGGTGTATATCTGATCCTTTGTTGGTATGGAATAGATCGGTTTACGTCCATGGGTTCGGGTCTATTAAAGTTCGTATTGGGATTCCTATTGAAACCTCGATAGAAACTTGTGTTGGGGCTTAGTGCCCTATTTGACGGGAATCGTACATTATTTTGAGTATTGTTGTGATGCAATCGTAAATATTTTGATGGTTTATATTACTTGTATTATTTTCTCGTTGATTTCTAGTGAATTGTAGAGCGAAATTAGCTCGAAGATTGTTAGACTCCCTTTGCTAATGAATTTGGCAAATCTGGTGGAGCCAGTGAAGAAGAATATTAGACAGAGGTGCATTGAAACCAGTTATAAATACTCTCAATGCATTTTGTCTATTTTTGTTGTTCAGTGTCTTTGTCATTGGGGTCCAGTCGTGAAAGTATTGTTTCAAAATATAACACCGTCTCGTGGTTAGAGAGTTCGTCATTTGCGCCTTGAACAATTTTCTTACGAAATATAGTAAGCGTAGCAAAATATCTGCGGCTACCTCGTATATTCAAGTATAGACACATGGTGTTGTTTGCGGTTTCTTACCTTTACTAGGTTTCCCTGTGAATTCTGGCAGGCTATAAGCCTAGCTATCAATGCTTTACTATTTTGGTTTCTTATTGCCATTTTATTAAATTGTTTGATTAAACTGTCAAGGTTGTTTTTTTTTTAAAGAGGTTGGTTACTAATATTATGGAAAAGCTGCCTATTAAGCTTTTCAGTTTTTAATGTTATTTAATAAGTTTATCTATTTTTTTCTTTTAGTTTTGGGGACACTTTGTCCTATTGTGATTTTCTCTACACTTTTCACAGTAATATAAACGTTCGTACCTTAAATTGCCGGGTTTATTTGCCATTAAATATTTTTAAAAATCATCTTACATCTCTTAATATATAAAAACTACGTGTCACGTATTCTCCGGGGTTAACTCTTAAAAAATTGCTTTATTTTCTAAATTCGCGAACAAATGAATATTTCATAATTTTTTTAAATGACAAATATTTGTATGTATCATTTTCGCAATTAAGCCTCAAGTACAATCATTTGGATTCTTTGCTAATGTTCATATATATTATATTTATATTTCTAATTTTAATTAGAAAATATTTTCTTATATTGCTGCACGCCTTCCACTGAAATTGGAAATTGAAATTGCTTTTCCGTACGCCGTTCGGTTGTCTTCTTTTACCTTTGTAGTTTCACCTTTTCGCACTGGTTTCTGTTGAATTTCGAGAATTAAGTCAGATAAACAAATTCGGGGAGGGGTCGCTAAAATTCGTTGTTAGGCGTTATATTATCACTTGTATTGAGTTTGTTTTGTTTAGTTCAATTGCCACTGATATAATAAGCTTAATGTTCATATCTTACTATATGCACTACTAAAGCTTCCATAACCAAATTTGCTCGGCACAAATATTATAATTTTACCACCGAGATGGTATGAGAGGGCTTCACATATCTCGGGACGTAATGGGATAAAATTTTGTACTAATAATTCCTACAAAAAGAAAGCTTACGACCAAAAATTGTTCCAATCCAACCAAACCTGTTCAAGCCTCTACATAGGTAACGAATATGTGGACCCCAGTATCTACAGTTGACTTTTAACCGGAAATATTGATCAATCTGTGAGATATGCAATTGAAATTCAGACAAAATCCTTTCTTGACAATAGTAATTCTGCGTATCAAAAATGAGTTGAATCGGGTCAATACTTCCTTGAGCCCCCATATACCTAATATAGAGATTTTTGAAGCGTTAGGTGGCTTTATGCTGGATATATCGGCCATATTTGAAATATCGCAATGAAAACATGTTTTACTCATAACGGTATATCATTGTGTTTAAAAGAGATAAAATTGGGCGAAAACTTGACCTTGCCCCCATGTAACTATTACAAGGATTTTCGAACATCCACTTGACTTTGTTCCATATGGTTGGTGATTGTATGTAAGGTACCTTAATGAAACCCAGGGAACACTTTTTGAGTATGTGGCATGCTAATAGTATGTCGTATTGGGAAAAATAGAAAAAATCGAGTCGATACTACCCCAACTTACCTTAGCCGAATATTTCGGTCAGTGTATAAGCACTCTAAGCTATTTCCCTGGCATTGATTCCTCCAAGTTACAAGAGTATAAAATGTTCGGTTGGACCCGAACTTAGCCCTTCCTTACTTGTTAAATTTTATTTATTCCGCGTAATCACTTACATATCTATTCAAGTTCAAGTTCAATTGGCAAACTTGCTCCACAAAATTTTATTTTCTGGGGGTGACAGGCGTCTAATTGCGCCCATCTACAATACAAATCTTCTTATGGTTTTAAGGAACTGTAGTATGTTTCATTAATATATCTCACTTTTTAAGCTATCGCAAACGGACGGACATCCAGTGACTCGGAATTTAATTCACAATTCTGATCATTTACATATATATATACTAGGGCGGGTCGATTTAAAAATCGCCCATTGCTCTATGAAAATCATATTCTAGGGATCAAAATAAGAAACTTTGCCAAAGGAACCATACCTCTAAAACGAATTTTGATGTCCCCCAATTTGGGTCGAACTTTTGGGTAGGGGCAAATTTTGAAAAATCCCACTTTGACCCATTTAGAGTGCTCCAATCGAGTCCAAATGTATGACCGACCTCCACTAACTTTGGACGGCCGATTCACCCATGCCAGTGGCACACCCACTGGAACTCCCCTGGGGGGTTCCCCATACAATCATTTCAAAAAATCACCATTTTTGGCCTTTACATGAAAAAATCAGGTACGTAAATGGCTAAGTTTTTTCTTTATTTTTATTTATTTATTTATAATAATATCTATTTTTTCTCTTAAGAAATTTATTTAGTCAGAACATATGTAAGTGAAAAAATTAATTTAAGTGAGTTATAGAAAATAAACTAAAAAAAATTATTGTTTGAAGTCTTTTTTACTTTGAAGTCTGGGCAATTTCGCAAGGCTCTCTAATGTCGTCGCCATAACAGCCTCTACATTTTCCGGTATAACCCGTTTGGAAACGCTAGCTAGCAATTGAACATGTCGTACCGTTCCTTGTATGTGTGATGGAATTTTCGGATCATTAAATGATGGATTATCTTGATTTAAATATTCTTTCATTGTATCATACGGAATGCTTCGCGTGAATGGTGGTTCAAATACGATATTTATATCATTCAAATTGATCATTTCCGTATAACTTGTGCAATTAAAGTTTATATCTGTTTTTTTATAAACTCTAAGTTCCATTGGCTCGTCAAGATCGGTTCGATAGCGTAGAATTTTCTTGATGGCACAGTCGCGCTTTTCTTTCCTATCATCAAACAACATTGATAACAAAATATTTTCCGAATGCGCATAATATGAATTATCCTTAATTACTTGATTGACAATTTTGCGTAAACGAGGTTCTAGAAATCGTGACCAACCAATGAACTTGAAGAATAATGCACTGCCGTACACGACAGAGCAGTAATACTTGATATTGAAGTACATTGGCACATAACATTTAATTATAAATTCAACCAGAATTCTTAAATTTGCATCTGGATTTTCCGTTGTCACATATAATCGCAATAATCTAGCGGCCTTGGTGAGCCACCGAGAATGTACAATTTTCCCTGGTTTGATGATAGCCAGATCCACCGGAACCACACCGCTAGAAATTGCATGGGCCATGTCGTATAAGTACTTCGAATCGGTGGAAAATTCTTTTTTTTTCTGGAGCGGAGGGCATATTTTGCAACTCAATTTTCTGGAAGCCGTCCACCACCTAAAAATATATAATAATAAGATAATTAAAAATGGTTGACAATTATAATAAATGAGTGATAGCAATAACTTACCGGTAGAGTTTCACAAGTTTCGATTTGACGGCTCAGTTTTCCGGTTGCCGATCTTGGTCCAGTGCTGGTTGATTTATCCAAAGCTTCAAACAAATGCCGAAACGGAAGTTCGTTGAAGTGTACATAGAAGGCAAACAAACCAATGCAATGGTCTTTTTAACAGCAATTCGAATCGTCGTACGATACCACCATGTGGGCCAGTGTTTGTTGGCTCACCGTCAGTGCATATTCCAATTAATGTATCCAGTGATATATTTTTATCGTTGACAAAACCATTTAATTTGGTAGTTTTGTATTCAGCGGTTTCATGTTCCAGTCTTACGTAACCAATCAATTCAGAATTGGGTTCTCTCAAAATAACAAGATGAGGTTCTTTTATCATCCTAGTATGATACTTCTCATCAATTTTATCTATCGTTAAAGTATCATCTTTTCTTCCATCGAATGAACACGCTAACAAATTGGTATCATCTAACCGTTTGCGAAGCACTTCTTGTCTGCATTTCTCTTTTTCTCTGCAAACTTTCGATTTATCCATGATGAGAGGTTTCCCATGCTTATCTTTAATTTTAAAATCTTGCAAAAGAGCGGTTCCCAATGCTGATGCTACTCTGTCAGGCACACCACATCTGTCACATACCAAGGCAAAGTTAAAACAATCGTATCTCTCTGTGTATTGTGAACTTGCGCTTCTATCCATATCTTCTTGAACCGGTGGTGACGTTGCTCCTTGCTCTTCAGTTTCCATCATAAATGCATTCATTGTTAGTCTTCTCTGATTATGTTGATCGTGCATGAACTCTTTGAGGCGTTCGGGAACCCAGCCGCATGCGCATGGAGCTGCCTTCAAATCGCATTTACATGTTCCAATGTAAAAAATTGTTTTCAGAGATTTTACATACTCTGTAAGTTGTTGGGTGTTGTTTCTTCTCTTGATTTATCTTGATACTTGCCAAGAAATTTATTCAATTTATTACATACACTTTTTTCAGCATTATTTCCATACCAAGTTTTTCCCAAATTCCAATCAACTTATCTTGTACTTGAATAGTGAATGATTTATGGGAAAACTTTTTTTGTTCTGTTTTAGCAAGTTCGCTTAAGTAAAAATAATATCTCATACCAAAAACAGTAACATCATGCTTGGGTATATGACTCATTGGGTTTTCGATAGTTGTTGATGTAGTTGCTTCATCTTGCGGTGTAGAGGATGGTGGATTCATTGTTAACTTTTTGATTTGGAATGGTCACTTCACTTATTATTTTTTTTGAAATACCACAGTGGTTATTGCTTTAGTTCTCCTCACTTTCAGAGGTCATAAGAATGAAATGGTAATTTCAATTCTATTTCAAAATTTGCCCCTACCCAAAATTTCGACCCGTTCGGTGAACAAAGTTGTTATACTCTCTGTTTTAATAAGTTTTCAGAGTAAATTGAAATTTGAGGAATGTACTGCGAACCGTGGTGTATTGTGTTGCGAGAGTGTCAAAAGAAGAAATGGGTATGACATTTATCAAGCCGACTTTCAGCAAACCATATGATCACCACATCCTTATCCTTCTACCTTGATGGAAAATGTATGATTATAAATAACCAATTTAAACTTCTTGTAGATTAGAACATTTGCCTAATGCCATATCACAAAAAATTATATGGAATCGTCTTTCATAAAATAAAATTGAGTGTTTAGTTCCTTTTGAACATAGCCCTTTCATACTTGCTGATACGTATTCACATTCGCAGGCACTTACTTTAATTTCGAAGACACACTCGAATTTCTATTAAGTCAAAAATCGATATGTGAGGAACGTAAATAAAAAAATTTAAACAATTACAAAAAATATTTGTATAACTTTTTAGTAAACAAAATGTTCCTACGCGTTTGTCAAATGGTAAAATATTAAATGACATCTTCACCGATGCATAGTCGCGTAAAGTGATTGGTTTAATAATTATTACAAATAATTATCAGCAATTCACGAAATAAGTTTAAGCCAATATCAATATAAATATACTCATATCACTGTCGTCAACATGGTAAGGTTTTTGTTTTTGATATCGCTTAAAAATGCAATGAACAAATGTCACTATTTAAGCTGTCTCTCATTTTACAAGTCAGGTGACTGTCCACACAGCGACCAATTTCAGCATCGTTTAAAATTATGGGATAAAACACATATGCTATCTACCTATGACAATTACTTAAGCATTGTCAATGAATTAAAAAACGAATTAACGTTCATCTCGAGACAACTGGCTATGGTACAAAAAGAGTTTTGTGAATCATCCGAACATGATGAGGATCGCTGCACAAAGCTTGAATCTTCGCTCAAAACATTGGAATCCCAAAACGACTTACTGCAGCATGCATTGGAACAAGTTGCACACGACAATCATAAACACTGTTATGAACTTATCCAGAGTGTCCGAAAAATATTTTTGCTAACGATTTATATTTAATATAAATGGAATAAATTCTTTCACTTGCAGAACGAAGATCTTCGATGCCAGGTACAGCAACTGCAGGGTACTATTTTGGAAAAAGAGCAATGTATAGGAAAGCTAAATAGTATGCTGGACCAACTGCGATACGAACAACAATGTTCTAACGACTGTTGTCTTAAAGCTAAAGACAAGGAAATACGAGAGTTGTGTCAGAAGTTGGAACAGGCGAATAAGAAAGTTGAATCACTTGTATGTGAACTAGAACAAAGCCAAAAGCAGGAGCGGTTTTTGCTTTGCGAAACTCGTAAACTGAACGAAGAATTAAATGACAGTAAACGGAAACACGGTGAGAATTCCAAAAATATACACATTAACATATATGTATGTATGTATCCGCTGTAGTATGAATTTATAGAAGGAAACTTTAGTATACCATTCCAAGATTTTAGGGTTAAAATGGGTATGGTTGGATAGAGGATCATTCAGTGTGCAACCGTTTTGTTATTGTGTGAATAAATATAATTCAACAATAAGTAAAATATTGAATTAAAGCTATTTTGGCACTATATTATCTGAAATAGTTACATGTGTACAAACGAATTAGTGATGTGTTAGAGTATATAAAAATGAACAATATAAATGTGAAATACATTTTAAATTGAAAAAATGCGTGCTTCAGATAGTTGACATTTTCAGCGTTAAATGCAAATATCTCAAAAATTATAGGTTTCCGATGATAATTATATATATTCTTAATCTTCTCTATCCAACCCAATGGTTGTCTGTCTGCCCAAACGATAACTCGCACACAATTGAGAAACTTTCAAAGATCGAAAGCGGAGAAAGTTCTCTTAGAATTTCAATAATATACATATTTATCTGAGGGGCTGACTAATGTTTTCGATTAAAAGTTCGCAATACGAAGTGTTTTCCAAAGTAAAGAGGACTTTTTGAATCTAGCGCCCCTGGTGGCGCCATCTATATGTCGACTGTTGCGTTAGAGTCGCTATCTTTATCGATTGTCCAGTGAGAATTTTTTGACATTTCATTGATGGGAAGTGAAGTTATTGCGTTTTAAGTGTCAGCATGTTTGTGTGATCGTTGCGAAAATGAGCTTCGAACAAAGAGCCAACATTAAATTTTGTTTTAAAATGGTAAAACTTTTACCGAAACGTTTCGATTGATGATACAACTTTATGGAGATGATTGCCTATCCCGTAGCAGAGTGCACTAGTGGTTTTACCGTTTTCAAAGTGGTCGTGAGGGCATACATAAATGACGATCAATATGTGGGCCAATCAAAATCCGTGATCACCGGAAATTCCATTGATCACCATTGAAATTCATGGAAATGGAATTAACAAAACATCGATTTATTGCATTTTGACTGAACATTTGGGCTTACGAAAGGTATGTGCACGGTTTGATCCTTACAAACTCACTCATTGACGACCAAAAATTGCTCAGAATCCAACATCCGGAGGACGATTATTTGACCAAAAATCTCATTTTAACCATTAACCACTCCCCGTATTTACCTGATTTTTCACTGTGCGACTTCTTTCTTTTCGGAAAAATTCATTTGCCCAAGAAAGGAAAGCGTTATGCAGACGTATAGGCCAATCAAAAGACTTGCACCGGCATACTGACGACCATACCGGCCAACGAGCTAAAACACTCGTTAGACATGCTTTTGGAAAGTGCAAAAAGCCGTATTGAAGCAGAAGGAGACTATTTTGAATAAAATAAATTCATTTTGCGGAAAAAACTATTTGTTCTGTTTTTTTTAAGTCATGCTTACTTTGGAACGCACCTTTTAGGAACTCGCGTCCACTTATTCGGTATCTAGGCGCTTAAATAGTATTTGTCTGACCAGAAAATTTTTGGTCATAAAGTGGCACACTTCAAGGGCATACGGATGCAATCATTGGTTATTATATTATATTATATAAGTAAAAGAATGAGATGGAATTTAAAATTGTTTTATATGGGAAGTAGATGCGGTTTCAGTCTGATTTCGCCCACTTTTGCACCGTAATGTAGAAAAGGATGCTTTATCTACCGAATTTGGCTTAAAGCAGTTTAGTAGGTCTGGATTTCCATCTAAATTTGGGCGGTACTACGCTCATTGTCCAAATTTAACACCGGCTCTGGCGTATTTCGCTACAGACCTATGACTCTTTTAAGAAACCCGTTATATGATGGGGAGTGGGCTATACTCCGAATTCACGCATTTTCTCAGGGTGGTTAGGGATATGGAAAATATTTGTCCTGGGCGAATTTGGTTGCTAGAATTTGAATAGTTTAGGAGATATGCAAATTAAATTTATTAGAGGGGCCACGACCACTTTTTAAACAAATTTCAAACAAAGAAGCCCCTCACTAATACAATTCGTTGTAACAACCATGTATCTTATTAGGGAGCTTAATTGTGGTTCTTAATAAGTTTTCGATTGATGGCGTTTTGTGGGCGTGGCAATGGTGCGATTCTGCCCATCTGGATTACCAACCGTCCCAGGAGCTCAGAAATAAATCAAGATTATTAATTTTTACTCAAGTTATCACTTGCTCGGACAGCCAGACAGTCACTCGAAATTCAACTCGTCTTGTCTTCCTGATATACTATATAACTACATTTCTATCTCGATTAGTTTTAGGTGATAAATAACTGGTAGGTGAACAAAACTATTGTACTCCGTAGCAACATGTTGCAAAATTATAAAGATATTCGAGTTAACGCCGTTTGAATTTAATGGAACAATATTTATATTAATGAAAACCCATGTAACCTTGAACAAAAAACGGTCTTTTTTTATTAATTTTTTTTTCCTATAATATCCTAAAATATATAATAATTTATTCAAACTTCTATGAGTTTCAATTCATAATGACTTTTTTCATTGAGTTATAAAATTGAAAAGAAATAAAAAATTTTCCCAAAAATAATCAAACTTCAACCCTTAATATCTTTTAAACGGTTGGGTTTACAAAAAAATCGTGGAGACCTTTTTTGAAGAGCATTCAGTTTCCTACAAAATCTAAGGAACAAGATATTTTTTCAAGTATAAAGCGAGATATAAATTTTTCTATCTGATAATATGAAAAAAATATAAAACTATATGTAGGAGGACCTTCCCGTTAAAATTAAGAACTAATGCTTGGAGAGACTTTCTTAGAGGTCTCCAGGAATCTATTTTTCCGAGTACCAAACTAAAAAAAAAAAAATTTTTTTTTAATCACCCTAACATACATACATACAGATATTACATTTTAAACCTATCTAGTTATTAATATAAACGACCATATTTTGCAGATAACTTAAGTACGCAGTTGCATCGATTAAATAAACTATTGAAGTCACAAAACGATTGTCGGACAGATATTTGTAAAAAATACGAAGAACTGGAACGGAATTATGAGGATCAGGCGAAACAGTTACGAGCCGCCTGTGCGCAAATGAATTGCCTACAAGAACGTTTAGCACTGATGGATAAACGACAAGAGGAGCATAACATGGAGGTAAAGCTACACTGGCGACTACAACTAAGATACAAAGAACATTTTACGTATTAGTCTGTATCCACTAACACTTCACTTATTCGTTTCTACTCTTTTATTTTATTTTAAATTCTGCAAAAATAACTTTTATCCAATATTTAACTTTCTTTAAATTATTTCTGTGCACACAATAACATTCTAAAAAATAATCATACAAAGGGACCAAAAAAGATAAAGAGAACAAATGATGCCCCAATGGAAGGAAATGAATAACACATTATCAGTTCCTTTCTGCATTAGCTGCTTTTGGCCGCGCTTCAAAAAAATAACTCTGGTCGGTCCAACACCAAGGCATCTACAGTTATTTCGCATATAACTCCTTTTTGCGTTGGCGGACTTCGACCGCGCTTTAAAAAAATAATCCCGGTCGATCGGATGATCAAAAAGAAATTCTGAAAGATTTTGCGTTATTCATCACACGATATTGAATTTTGTATTGACGGTATAAGCATTTTTTATTTATTTTTATTCGTTTACAAAATATAGCACTATTTTTTGTTTGCTAACAACCATTTTATTATTGTATGAATAAGTGGATTTCAACGAAAGTTAAATATTGAATTAAACTTAGTTTTTGCACTATTTAATATAAAACAAATGTGCAGTGGATATAAAGATAAAAAATTTATGTTTAAAATTCATTATACATTAAAGAAACAGGCACTTTAAGTAAATCAGCTGCAACTATATATGTAGCGCCATCTTGTTGAAACCACATGAGTCAACATTTAAATGAAATTATCTTCAAAAAGTAAATGTCATGAACCAATCTAACGTTTCAAATAAAGAACCGATGAGATTTTGCAAATTTTATGCGTTTTTTTTTTAAAAAAAGTTATCAAGCTCTTAAAAAATCACCCGATACAAACAATGCGAAATTCGTGGAAAAATCGGATTTAGGGCCCGTACTACCTCGCCGGTGTGAGTTACAACTACGTCGAAAGTCAAAGCGATGCCATAAAATACACGTGAGCTGTAGGAATTTAAAGATAAAAAATCACGATTGTAGTGTATTTTCAATGGAACATTTTTACGTGCCTTGGTCCAGTTCTTAATGTTAATATTAATTCCCTTTTCAGGGAATTTTTTAAGGGTATTTCCAAGGAAATTTCGTGACAGGATTGAACAAAATTAATAAAGGTTAAAAAAAACACCCTAATATAACATATATAATTACATACATAAAACTAGAGTTTTCACGCATGTACATTAGTATTACTAATTTTGTACATAAATATGCAATATATCGGTAAACAATAAATTAAATGGAAAGAATCCACTAAATGTCAAGTGCAATGATAAGCAATAGAATTGCAATATGAGATATAGCTCGTAAAAATCATGATTAAATTATATAAGGTTATATCGACAACCAAAAAAAAATTTATCAAAAGTAATTGGATCCATAATGTCACAGTAAGCTGTTTTGTATTGTGTTGTTTTTATGATTCAAAAATAACGTTACAAGACGGGTGTTTGTTAGCAAACGTATAAGCGACTTATTATTGTTCACTTTTGCATATATTAAACTATTTGGTACTTTTGTTCAGAGAGTGGGAAAAAAGTAACACATCTCCATTTGATGTTCAATGGTTTGCTCGCTCTAACCAATTCATAGGTTAGCGTATTTGTTACTTTTACCTAGTTCCGAAAAATTCATTTTAAATAACTTTCAATAATTATTTAGTTAATATTTTACTTTTCTTTAATTATTTTAACATCCACATTTAGCTATACATTCAAATTAATTAACAATTTAAATAATTCAAAAACTAAAATTTAGCATTAAGTTTATATTTTTTTTGTTTAAATCTATTGTGGATTTAGGCCACAAAATCCGAAACTCATCACAGATTGTATTTTTTTCCTTGTCGGGAAATATATCTAAAGAAAAACGTTAATATTAAGATCTATCAAAAACTAACCTTACGCACTTAAGCTTAATAGGAATTTCTTCTCTTTGTACTCCTCTAAATTATAATGGTACATTACATTGTCTGAAAACAGACCACGCATTACGCTGTCAACACTGCCTTTTGCGCCTTTTACCTTCAATATTAGCCGGATCTGTTATGAAGAAGTGAATGACAGTAAATTATATTACAATCACATTGTATTTAAAAACGAAATATTTACCAAAGCATCCGTGCTTTCCGTTTGCTCTTCCGATGACATGGTCGTTTCGAAATGAGCTCCACATAAGCAATAGAATTGCAATGCTGCTAATTGAGGGGTGCGTCTTTGCCGCTATGGCGCGGCATTCGCACAATACGTAGTTTACTTTTCGCTTACACCTCGACCTTATCTGGCATCAAGGAGATGAAAATATGAAATCTAGCTTCTGCTTTATTTTTTAATAAAATTTGTCTTTTAGGGCCCTTCTAAGGCACTGAGACGGTCATCAACACCACTTATCAGTTTTGCTACCCGTGTCTCAATTGCATCCAGCTTCTGGACTATATCTGAAATACATAAAAATATTTTTAAAGCAAATACTACTATATTTACATAATAATAATACATTACACTTGCGAGGCCGTTAGACGATGGTGAAGGTACCACAATTTTCGATGGTTATTCTGGAGGAACGCACACAAGATTATAACATATTTTTTTTTAAACACTTTATTTGTAAAAAAATATTATTAAAAAATTCAAAATATTTATGGTCAATACAACCTCTATGGGGGCTCGAGGTTGTGAGCATTCCCTTTGGAATCCATTTCTTCCACAAGGTCACCATCGAAATTCATTCTATCAAAAGTCATAAAAAAGTTAATGAAAGAGTTAAACTAAAAGAAACTTATCATCCAAAGGTATGGAAAAATACTTATATGTGACCTGGTCTACGAAAAGGGAAAAGGGAGCTAACGTGCGAAAACTAGTTTTCTGGGAAACAGCTGTTAAAAATCTCATCTTTCATCCGAATTAACTAAAAAGTGAAAATTGATTTTTTGACACCTAAGCCCCCTTTCCGTAGACCAGGTCACATATAATGTATGTAATATCTAATTCATTTCCTGAAACTTTAACTACAAGTATATCTTAATCTGCAGAAGAACTGGTTCAGATAAAAGAAGGCCTATAAAAATATCGCCCTCTAACATATTCTTTCTCCCATAATATTCTTTCTTAATTACTGCAATACCTTATCCGTTTTTTTTATCATTTTCTTTAAAGTTTGCATATATTTCTTAAACTTAGATCCGGATAAATTATCTATTGCGCCAAAGCGTCTAACGCAGTCAATTTAATGTAATAATCCGTGTACATTAAAACTGATTAAGTGGTCGCCGTGTATACTCGAAAACAAATTAACAAATTCTTGTAAAATTTTTTCAGCTACATTTAATACGTGTTCTTCGGACTGCTCATATGAAAGTATCGAATTCCGACAACGCAGTCTTTTAAAACAAATACACCCATATATAGTATAACACAAATAGTCCGAACTCCAATGATTTCCAATTGCTTATTTCATTAAAGTTACGCGTTATTCCACAAAATTCGGATGGCACAAATTTTGCCAAATACCGTAGATTCTTATTCATTACGTAAATATTTCCTTAATAATCAGTTCGCGCTGATCCCACATTGGTTGAAAAACTAACTCTTCCTTTCAGATAACGACTTGAGCAGTCATTAAGGCGCGAGCAAGGTGAATCACAGGTAAAGGACCTAATATTGAACAGTTTTATTACCTGTTTACTCTCCTTCTGGTATACGTATGGCTTCAACGCAAACTCTTTCTCGCGTTGTTCCGAGGAGGGTTTTCGCTGATAATGGCAAGCTACCAACTTTATCTAAAGTTTTAAGTAGGTCGGCAAAATCATTTTGAGAAATATTATTTCTATTTGCACATGCCTTCAATTCCACCACTTTATCTGACTTGTTCTCAACCTTCTAAACACATTGAAAATCTTCTTCAAACAAATATCTACTATTGGTATCGTTATCGCTGTCATAAAATGCCACTTGTTCTGCCGGTGCTTGGTTCATTATCACTAATCCCTAACTCTAACCTATCGGAACTATCATTTAAAACCTCTTGAACAGATTCATTCAGTTTTCGAAATTTTGCCACTGTAGCTTCAAATTTCGACTTTCTCTTACTCAATAGGTTTGAAAAGGTTTTCTTATTCATTATTTATTCAAATATCCATGTCGCAAACTAAAAAAAATGAGGTAGTCTAAATAACTATACCGTTTATAAAAGTGCGAACTAATTTATGACGCGAAATGTTAGTATTTTATGTTAATAATATTTTAAAGTTTAGTAGTTTGTAGCAACAATAAAGTTTGATAAAGAAATATTTGCCTTTTCTGAGGATACAGTAGCAGATATTGCAAAAAACCGCATTACTGCCGAGGTAAGTCGAGAAATTCAAAACCAGCAACTTACAACCCCTGTATCTTCTGTCTCGAAACTCTAGACCTAAAGGTACTAGTACTTCGAGAGCTATTATAGAAATTCAGAGGTATTTGAAAGACGAAGTCATCGGCCGAACAGAAAATTCGTTACAATGGTGGAAAACAAACAGTTATAACCCTTTATAGCATCATTTGACAGATATGTTACAAACCCTTTTAGAGGGTACAAAACATAGGAAAATTAATTTTTCCCTTTTTGGTATGAAGTAGCAGCACTGTCACACTCCGTATTTTTCAATTTTAAAATTCTCTGGTTTTTTACACTTATAAAACGGTACTTTCTTTTTCGCTGTGGTAAAGTTAGTAAATGCACGTGCTTGCAATTACCGAAAAGATAAATATAAGAAAATTTTCAGTGTTTTAATAAAATATTTAGTGGAAATGTCCAGGTAAGTTCACTATTATGTTTAATTTCTATAACATAATACGAAAAATGTTCACTAATACAATATACAGTGAAGTTTAGGTTTGTACCATTTCTGTAACATTGAGTAATAAGGGTCACTAAAAAATTGTTTGTGTTGATTTCTTATATACTTCACCAGAATGGCGTCTCGTAACTTATCTGTTGATAAAATTCTTCAAGAGTTGATGAATTATCAAAGTAGTGAAGATGGGTTCGAGTTGACGATAATAGCGTTACAGATCGCGATTTTGATCCTGAGGGCGATATAAGTTCAGACTTTGAACTCGATTGTGAGCAAAATGACGCTCTTTTTTAAAACGAAAGGGAAAATATTGACGTTCGCTTAGAGGAATCAGCCATGCCTACAAATGCCACTCAGAAAGGATGTTCACATCGCCCTAAACCAAAAATGAATGTAGTCTGGAAGAAAAAGAATGTTGAACTAAACGAACATCAAATACGTTTCACTCGAAAGGAAGAACTGCTTGCTGATATTTTGGATTTGGAAACACCCATACAGTTTTTCCTAAAAATATTTCCTCTTGAATTAATGAAAGATATTGCGCAACAAACTAACCTATACATAAGGGAAAAGGATCCCAACAATAGTTTCCATGTATCCGAAATCGACGTTCAACAATTTGTTGGGATAACATACATGATGTCTTTGGTGCACCTCCCGAGAGTGACGAAACATTGGAATAACGAAATCGGTACACCTTTCATAAAGGAAACAATGGCAGCGAATAATTTTGAAAAATTGAGACAATGTATTCACTTTAATGACAATTCTAAGATGCTTTCTCGTGATCAACCCCAAGCTGATAGGCTTTTTAAAATTCGACCAATATTAGCAAAACTAAACGAAACTTGCAAAAAAATTCCGCTACAAAGTCAACTATGTGTAGATGAGCAAATTTGCTCCACCAAAGCTCGACATAACCTAAAACGATATAACCTTAAAAAGCCGAAAAAATGGGGATTTAAAATATTTGTACTTTGCGACACTAACGGATTCGCGTATAGTTTTGAAGTGTAATCTGGAACTGAAAATATTTTGAAACCCGGAGAACCAGATTTAGGTGCTGCTTCAAATGTTGTCATGAGACTGGCCAGAAATATTCCGAAGAACCAAAACTATAAACTTTATTTCGACAACTATTTCACGTCATTGTCACTTATAGAATACTTGGCCAAGGAAGGAATTCTTAGTTTAGGAACAATACGACGAAATAGGATACCTGACTGTAAACTGCCAGCAGATAAGGATATTTCGAAAAAGAGCCGTGGTCACAGCGTAGAATATGTTGGAAATGTGCGAGGAATAGATATAGCCACCGTTGTCTGTAAAGACAAAAAAAGTGTAACTCTTGTTTCTAATTTCGCTGGTGAGCTACCGAAGTCCACAGTACGCCGCTATAATAAAGCAAAAAAAGGTACATATGTAGATATTGAAAGACCTTATATTGTAGCCGAGTATAATCGGCACATGGGTGGGGATGATCTCATTGACAGCATCATATGCCGCTATAAGATATTGCTAAGAAGCAAGCGATGGCACGTTCGTCTATTTTATCACTTTTTAGACCTTGCAATGTCTAATGCTTGGCTATTATACAAAAGAGCTCATAAAGAAAAAAAATTAGAGGGCAATCAGTTGTCATCTGCTGATTTTCGTTTAGAAGTTGCCACGGTGTTGTGCAAATTGGGTACAAAGTCCCCTATAAAACGAAGAGGAATTGAAGCGGAGATACAATCTAAAAAGCATAAGGGCCCAGCCCAAGATGTTCCTCCTATGGCAGTTAGGCAAGATCAAGTTGGACACTGGCCGGTTTGGGCAGAAAAACGAATTCGTTGCAAGCGTCCAGGATGTGTTGGAGTATCACAAACGGTATGTGAAAAATGTGGTGTGGCTTTATGCTACAACAAGCAAAACAACTGCTTCAAAGAATTTCACACTTCTTAAAAAACATGTAAATATTCACGAAATACAACTATTATTATTTAATGAGCTTAGAGACGTTGTTACATAACGTGACATATCTATCGAATACCCTTTTTTGTTGTTTTTCACCCAAATAAAAAAAAATTGTTTAAACTATAAAACACGTATTTCATTTCTATCCCAAATCTATTAGAAACGATACAGTTTTTCCGTTTTTACTTAGTTGAGTTATAAAGGGATAAGTACCCATATCTGTCACCAATTGCCAGAGAAAAATTAGGATGCTTAGCATCATCAGTGCCTTGTGAAAGGTTATTTTCTACGGCTGAAATGATAATAAGTGAAAGGCGAACGCGTTTAGACGATGAAAAGGCTAAAATGCTAATATTTTTAAATACTAATGTTAAAACCAAATTTGAAGCGGACAAACTTGACTCCAGTTACAGGACCCAAAAGGGAATTTGTCGCCAATAACGACAAAAGGTTTCCGTCGCTCCCACGACAGTCGGGTCTACGTAACTGGAACGAACCCGGATTCGGCCAAGCACTGTCAAATCGGCACAAAAACAAAAGGACTCGGTTTGAACGTCGACTTAGTTGCGATCGCAATAGCAATATAAAATCACAGTGATTTAAAAATAGCAATCACTGAAATCACAGATATCGAAAAATCACAATATCGCTCTCTATTTGTTATATTCATTTGCAATGCAAAATGGTCAATACCATAGATTACGGAATTATTGAATAAGGATCAATCAGCAAGATCGTCACAATGTCACAGCACTTTTCAAACAACAGCTACGATGTTTGATGGACTTCATCTTGAAGCATACATACGAAACATATGGTGCTATTAGATGCTGGATGTACTCTGTTGAGTGCCAAAATAGAGGTTAGCCGCACTCATACATTCCTCTTTGGATGGTGGATGGTGGTTACACCAGATCAAATTTATGAAATCATTTTTGAGGAAATTTCTGATCCAGGGATAGATCCAGAATTATACGAAGTGGTGTACCTTGCCTTGCCTTTATGACTGACAATAAATGCACGAAACACAATCCACGTGCTTTTATTTCGGAAACACAAGCTGGAAATAATGGGTATCCATTGTATCGGTGTCGCTCATCAGACGACGGTGGGCGATTATTGGCCTTGAACGAGATGTGATCATCAAGTGTCAAATGGTCGATACGTGTACTGTAATGAAGCGTTTTGTAAGATATTTACTTTTGCAATTCATGAACGTTTTCCGACCGTTGTGAATATCGCAGTTCATTTGGAGAAGGCTAAAGAGTGTATTCCAACATAGATAATAAATTACAGCTAGCGGTAGTTTATAACATGCTAATCACAGAAATCAAAAGATAGACCATGCGATAGCTACTTCGCATGCCACTGAAGTTCGCACACTTTTCGCGATTTTTTTTTTCCTTTCAACATATCAGCCTTAAAATCCGTGTCAAGTATGGGATACGAACAAAAATGACATTGCCGATGAAATTTTACTTTGTATTCGCTAAGAATTGGAAATGGGCAAATTTCGGTTGATACTTCCAGTGGTTTGATATGAATTCCACCTGCCTTTTGTCAATTCACTTCAACGAAAGATGAACTCATCACGAATGTTTATCCGAACATTATCCAAATTATCGTAATATTATCCAAATATTCGCAATTTTAGCGGCCGAAATACCGATGTTAATGACTTAAGCTAGAATATTCATAGTCAAATTCCGGGAGGTTTGCACTCGTACAAATCGATCGATCGACATTGACAATGAAGACGAAGCCATAAATTATCCAGCGGAGTTTCTAAATTCTTTGGAGAGGTTTGGTATGCAGCATCATTTGCGTCTCAAAGTTGGATCAAACATTATTATGTTTCGCAATCTTCATGCGCCGAAACTGTGTAATGGAACCCCCACTGATTGTGACACAGCTATTGAATACAAGGTGGCATAATGCTTGATTTTACGAATTTCCTTGAGTTCCAAAGTTTTGCCATTTCAGTTCCAACGGATTCAGTTTCCAGTGAAAATTGCATTTGAAATGACAATCAACAGGACAAAAGGATAATCGCTAGAACAGTGTGGCACAAATCTGGAAATGCAAATATTCACACGGCAGATATACGTTTATGATATGCGTTTTCACGAGTTAAAAAACCACCAACCTACGCACCGCAAAAGAAGCCAAAAAATTTTGCGTCAACTAGTTAATTATAAAATATAAACCTATCAAGTAACGAACTTATCTTCCAAAAGAACTTCCTAACTTCTTCTTGAAAGAAAAAAGCGAAAATTCTTCTTGAAAATTGTGTATTCGTTTTTCCTATTCTAGCAAGTTAATATTACAATTAGGCTGTTCACGATAAGGTGGTTATCGGGTTATGTGATTAAGTAAACAACAACAAAATGCGGTATGACAAAATAACCAACTTTGAATAACTTATACCATGTTCAGACCGAAAATTTAAAAGATTAGATTATATTTAAGCATTTCATAACCCAACAGTGTTCTCACTGCCGTTAGAAAGATCAAAAACAGCTGTTATTGTCATTCAAGAATCCACATCGCTTAATATTTATCAAAGAAAAGATTGTCATATAGTATTTTGAAATAAAAAGACGGTTTTTTTTAATATTTTCCATATAATAGAAATAATGGTTGCATTTTTTCATTTGTTAAGTCGATTTTCGGATTAAATTAGATTCATTGCTTTAAAAAAAATTGTTTGTTTACATTTTTTCCCCTTTGTAGTGTCTAAATCAGCTGTGATAATGTAACAGATTTCCAGTGCTGACAAGTAGATTGCGCAAAATCAGAGTCGCACAGAGAGATTTAGCGTGGATCAGTTTCAAATCATTTCAATGAAGTGATTTGGATCTGTCATTTTTGTATGGCGAAATCTTGATAAATTTTTAAGATTAGTGGGATAATCCATTCAACAGCCGAAATCGTGTGATTAAGTGTCGGTCTGAACATGGTATTAGACCCTTGTTTACAGATTATGTGGTTGTTTGCTTATGTACTTTCAGTGTTAGAAAGTTGTTGGAATTTTACTAAATGGCAGCACAAAAAATAAGTAAAACTAAGCGAATGGCATTTCCATTTAGATTTTCTTATTGGAAAATCTGCTATTAACAGCTGTTTTTTGTTTACAATCAGCAAATTAAAACCGAAATAAAAAGCATCACAAAGCATCAAAAAATAGGAGATGAGCGAATTGGCATTTGCTGACGCGCAGCATTTGTAAAAATCTCCATCGTCAAAGCAACACAGAACATTTTCTCGCCAATGAATAGATTTCGGAACATGGAGTTCATCTCCCCGTCTACTACAGATGATTAAAGTTATATCCTCTAGCAGTTCATCTAGTACTTCATCCATTGCATTGTGACACTGTTCAGGGCGCAAGATGTCTGCAAATTTTAACAAAGAATTTTTTGAACCCTTAAAATTCGGATTATTTAATAAGCACACACCTTCAATAAAGTCCATTTCCTGAATAGCAGAACTTATTTTAAATTTGATTATTTTGCTTTTTAAACTTTGTTTAGGCATTTTATAAGTAGGAATTTCATTGAACTAAAATTGTAAACAATGGACAGCTGTTTGTGTAAAAATAAGTAAATAACCATGCATAGGATGTTCACGGAGCATACAGATAGAGGTTATTTTTAATCTAATAATCACATAACCCGATAACCACCTTACCGTGAACAGCGTAAATATGTTTAGAATGCCGATAGTTGTTCTCTCTTTTATTTATTCATTCTCCCTTTCAATTGAAAATTTCAGGAAAAGTAACAGTGTTGGTGAACAGCTGGGATTGTTTCAATGTGCATTCTGTTACATCCGTCTTGCAGAGAAACTTTTCAAAGGTTTCAATCAATTATCAATCAATCGAACTGACCTCGATGTTTCGGTGATCCTGCATATAGGACAGCACGGCTTTGATTTCGGCTTCCGTCCATTTTTTTACCTCCTTTTCTCGCCGGCGCTTTCGTATTTCTGTAGACACTAAAATTATAGTATAAATAAATGACAAAAAATTTATATTTGTTTTGTACTTTATCTTTTTACTTACTTTGATGATTTTTGTTGATTTTTGCAGATTTTTGATTCTTTTTGTTGCTTTTGGATGCTTTTTATTTTGGTTTTAATTTGCTTGTTGTAAACAAAAAACAGCTGTTAATAGCAGATTTTCCAATAAGAAAATCTAAATGGAAATGCCATTCGCTTAGTTTTAGTTATTTTTTGTGCTACCATTTAGTAAAATTGCAGCGACTTTCTAACACTGTAAATAAGCAAGCAGCCACATAATCTGTAAACAAGGGTCTAGGTTGGTCAACTTTGGTTATTTTGTCATACCGCATTTTGTTGTTGTTCAAAAAAAATAAATACAATCATACATATCAAACAGCTGATGTACCCACTTGAATGAAATTTAAGTATCTTGTTCAAATATCGTCCAAAAAATAAGTAAATAGGTCGTTTCGATTATTTTAAATTATCAATGGTTATTACAAATGATATATCAGAGTTATTTTATGCTTATGTTGCTAAAAATACGTTAGACTTATTAGAGCTTTTAACAATTTTACATTCACATATCTTCGGCAAAAAACCGCTATAGCTTACCTATTTTTGTTATTTGTGAGGGTTTCCGTATGCTGAGATGATTTCAAAAGCTCAAATGCTGACAATATCTTCAACAATTTGCGATGTCTGAAAGCAAAGTTTTATTTTGTTAATTTCAATATTTTTAACGAAATTTGTGATTATTTTATTGAAATATAGAATGGAAGAACTATTCTTCCAAAGGTGTTGTCTATATATATATATGCATATGTATTTGTCTATTACATTAGATATATAGCTTACGGTGTTTGCACATTTTACTTCCTTCTAAGTAGTACTATACTATAAACAAAAAGAAATATACATATATATTTATGTTTAAATAATTCGGACAAGATTGTATATGTAAAAATGTATTTATGTATTTATTACATGTGCGAATAAAAGGATATTTATGGATACTTAAATAATATCCTATTTATTCTGCAACTGCTTCTGAGCTTTTCTTGCACATTTTGAAATCCTTAAAATAAATTAAATTATTATAATAATATTAAATTAAATGAACAAAAAAAATTTATTATTTTGTATATAAATTATTCACTTTTCTTGGTTGTCCACTTCTTTATTTTGTCTTGTTTTTTTTTGTAAGACAGCTGGTTCACAGAAAAATGCTTTTCACCTCATGCGGTGAGTTTTTTGTGCCTTTTTGTTGTGAGGCTTGAGCAAGAATAACTTCACAAAAAACAAATTTTTCTTCGCAAATCAGATGTGAGGTTTTCTCATAATAGGGCTGTTAGTGATAGCGACAACCCGGTATAACGTGATACGAAACCATGTACGAAACTTTTTGATTCGAGACAGCGCTGTCAAAGTGCACACTTTTATAACATTCGTCAATGTTTCCACTGTGGAGAAAATAAGTTAAGAGATTTTAATTGTATTTCTTGAGTATTTTTCGGTTTCCACTTCACAGAAAAGTATATATAATATCTCAGTTTGTTCTAATGTCTACCAATAAAAGTACTCCTACTAGTGTTCTCACGTCATTCATTTTTCAATAGTCAACATGTGTGGCTCATATTCGATCTATGCCATGTATGCTTCTTGAAAAAGTCGGAAATGTTTCCAGCGAGACTCAGTTGTATCTATAACATGATTGCCGATTAAATATCTATAAGTAACCAGATGCATACACATTGTTTTTCATCGGAGTATAATTAACAATACCTCCCACTCGATTATCCTGTTTGGATCCGTCTTATGTCTGTGTCTTTGTCCACCTCACCTATATCCCAGTCCTCTCTTATTACACGTGACTAATAGGGGGGATTTTCTCAGTCTGAGAGCCAACTTCGCTGCTAGAAGAACAAAGGCCTAACTATAATGTGCATAAGCTGCCGTATGTTACTGTCAAAAAATGAACGAAAAGCCTGTCAAATGCATAACGAACGCAGAGTAGACATTTGAATGACTATAATGTGCTTACATGCATAAGAAGAAAGTGTCAATAAGCAATTTGTGTTTTGGTTTTGTTTCGTTTGAATTTTGCAAAAATGAACAGAAAGTTAAAATATTTAAAAACAATAAAAATCCTTACGTCTGTTTTAGACGGAATACGCATATTGACAGAAATTAGTGAAATTACAAAAAAAAGAGTTCGGTCGTGTTCAGTGAGGGAAATAAACAGAAAGAGGAAGAAGGATGGTTTCTTTGTACGATTCCTGGAAATGAAGAGGATTGACCACGCTGATTTTTTTATATACACGCGAATGACGCCACAAGTATATGGGCTTTTGCTTACTCTTGTTGAGCCCTTTTTAAAAAAAGAATTCGTTGAGGGAGCCTGGCAGGTCTTGCATCAGACACAAAACCGTCGTCATAAAGGCCTCATCAGTTTCACTTCTTTCAGCCGGCGCCGCTATCTGCTCTTCTATGTTCTCCATTGTTGCGCCAAGTTTCTGGTAGAGACTTTCAAGGGAGAGACTTTTTTGTTTCTTCGGAGGTGGCGATGAAATTTCATTTACACTATCACTCGTAGATTAATCCAAGATAGAGTCTGCATTTGCTTCCGCATTATCACGAGTGCTGCACAATGAAAAAGTTATATTTAAAAACATTAAAATTTATACAAAGTACTTACCGACGCGGTGTGACGGAGTCTTTCAGAAGCATCATGGGTTTTAAAAAACGCCATTCCTCTAAGTAGCTCATTCCGCTACCTGATGGAGCTTCTAACCTTTTTATTTCTTTACAGAAGCGCTCCCGGAGTAGCTTCCATCTATGTTTGCATTCTAGATCTTTTAATTGAAACAAACATAAAAAATATATAATACAAAAATATATATTTCTATAACAGTGTTAATACATACCACTTTTACCGCATAGTTCTGCGATTGCTTTCCACGCTTTGTCTTTATTTACGAGATTGAAATAAAAGGCATTTTTTTTCTCGTACAAACATTTATATTTTTCCACACTCTCTATTAAATTTTTTAAAAAACACTCGTCGTCCTCCATATTCAAATATACAATGATTTTATCTGTTGACAAAACACTCTTCTTCCTTTTCGTTTTCAAATTCAAAATGATGTATCAGTTGACAAAAAGCGAAAACAGCTGATTCCGTACGGAAAGTGCGATCAGTTTCGCACTTTGCTTAAGCAAATGACATTTGGAAAAACTTAACGAAACTTGATGTAAAGTACATTATAGTTGCAACATACAATTTGTGTGTATTCGGACAGTTGCTTACGCTGGCTTAAGCTAGCTTATGCACATTATAGTTAGGCCTTTAAGCAGTGGTCGGCATTTCATAGCACAATTGTGCCCTCTCACTTCACACGTATTCTTACGCTCTATCGTTTAGTCGTTGGCATCCCTACAAGAACGATGATAATCAAATGATCAATCATATGACATTCACTAGTGACACAATTTTCTGTCACTGGCTCAGTGCAAGTTTCTATCACATTTTTAAGGGCAATATGAAAAAGTTGACAAAAACTTTTGTATACATGTGATATTGCATTTCTTTCTTACTTACTGGGTTTAACAACCCGAACAACATATAGCTACACTGCTCACTCCAACGGTGTTTAGAATAAAAATTTGTGGCATTAATGATATAAATCTCTGTCATGAATGCCTGTTATGCTTGATGTCAACATCATGCATGTGTGTCTATCACATATGATGTAAAAATCATGCAGTTGGGACAATCATATGTGTTGTAAAATTCAGGCATGTGTGACTATCACATATGATGTAAATATCATGCAGTTGCGACAATCATATGTGATGTAAAACTCAGGCATGTGTGACTATCACATATGATGTAAATATCATGCAGTTGCGACAATCATATGTGATGTAAGCACATGTAAAAATTATGTATTTATTAATTTATTGTAATTTATTTTATTTAGAAAAAATTCATTTTAATTCATATAATATTCATTAATTCATGTAATAAAAAAATTCTACAAAAAGTAAAAACAAATTAATATAAAATTAAAGCTTCATTTTTTGGTTTTAATTTGTTTAGTTTTTAAATGTAATTATTGTTTCCTTTTTTTTAAATAACTACGCTGCTTTAACCTGTGATGGCTGAGCAGTACTGACCGCTTTATATTTTGCTCAAAACTCCTACATCCTTATTGTTGAAACACATCTAAATTAAAAGAAAAATATATATTAGTAAACATTTTAAGTAAACATTAAGTTGCAATTATGTATATGTATGTACTTCTTAAAATGGTATCAACCAGCGCCAACTTGCATAGGGATTTCTTGCTCCATCTGCCATCCCAATTATAACATTCCATGAGCTCATCTGAGAAAACCTTAGGTATTACGTCAGCCACATTATCACTGGCGCCTTTAAGTTTGTGGAGGAATGCAGTCTTAAAAGAAGTAAAAGTATTGTAACTAGTAGTAAACTTATTATATTTTATTTTTTAGGTTACCATTGCTTGGGCATAGTCTTGGCTTTGCAGTCTATCTTCCACTTCCGCAACTGTTGCTTGCGACTCCATCGGAAAAGTGCTAGCGACGTCGTCCAGCTCTTTATCAGTCAATTCGCCGGTCATGCAGCACACTGACTGCTCAACTCGTTTTAAGAGAACTTTGCATTCTCTGATTGACTTATTTTGCGCCAAAACCTCAGCCTTTTCGACAATCTAAGAAATAAATTTAGACGAAAAGATATAAATAAAGTCTTAGATTTACTTTTATTACTGAGTGTACATACAATATTGTAAAACACTTACTTTCGACTCCATCTCATTCAGTTTTTCAAATATTGCAGTTTGGTTGTGAACCAGTGACGATTGGCCTTCACTAAGCGTTTTTTGGTTCTGCAAAGTTATACATATATTTTCCTCCAATTTTTCCAGCCTTTCCTGAATACTCTTTTGGCCCGCAATGATCGTTTTTAACGCTTCAAGTATATCTTAAACATAAAAAGTTAATATATAGTATATTTTTTTAGAAGCTTTATGTTAAAAATGACCTGAGTTTTGTTGCGTTCTTGATGTTCCCACTGAATATTGGCGCCGCTCAATCCTCTCAACGATTGGAATCTCTACTAAAAGATTAATAATTTTTAATATATTTATACTTATTTCGATGAGTATTTTCCTTTTAACTTACCACCTTCATCTTGCGTCTCGAATATGTTACTCATTTGTATATATAATAATTATATTATTATTATATTATATTTTATTAATTATATTAGGTTAACATCATAAAAATATACAGTATTGTTAAAATGTCGTTCAACATATTGCATTTGGAGTTTGTTGCTTAACATATGAACAATACTGTATATTTTTTATGATGTTTTATATTTGTTATTATGTGTTTTATTATATTGCATTTATATACAGTTTTGGTTATATTAGTAAAACCAAAATTGTATATTAAATTTGAAAGTTGTGGAATTGAAAGTGGAATGTGCAAATCAGTGGTTAATGGGAAAATGTGTTAAAAAGATGGTGTAAAAGTGGTATTAGCAAATATTTCTCTTCGATAGGAATACAAAAGTATTTGAAATAAATGTCTTCGATAGGAACTGTTACCATTTCTTCATCTAACTCACTTGCGACTACAATCCCTAGGCCACTTGACGATTCTACAGGTTCATTAAAGTAGTTTTCAGTCTTTCTGAAAACTTTGCAGACAATTTGATGCGACTGTTGAGACTTTATGACATTAAATAGCTTCATTGGTCCTGTCAACTCACTAAAACAAAAACTATCTTTCGGCTTGTTGGGATTTAAATCAAATGATGCAAATTTTGGCACATTCTCTGAATTTGATTCAATACCCTGTTTTTCATGAAGTCTAAGATATGTTTGCTGTAGAATTTTATTGGGTTTATTTACAATTTTTTTTTATATTCTGCATATAGTTTTCGAAACGATACGCTGAAAAAGAATCTAATGGTCCAAACTGTTTTACGCAATCTGCCAAGTGAAGTAGTCCATGAATATTAAAGCTAACCAATTCATCACCATATAAAATTCCAAAAATATTGACGAAATCTGTTAGCATTTGTTGGGCAATATCGGCTTCGATTTGGTGCGATTTTTCATTTGACAAAAGTCGAATACTACTATGTAGCAGCAGGAAGTGATAGTATTGATCGGTACTGATACAATCTTTAAGAACGAATATACCAGAATAAAGCAAAAACTGCCTAAACTCAGTCGATTTCCAATTATGAATCTCATCTAAACTTCTAGATATGCGTCCAAACTCTGATGGGATAAATTTAGAGACATAGTCAAGCTTTTCGTTAATAATAGTATGATTGGCCTTTTTTGTTGCAAGTTTAAGTAATTTCTTTGTTACTCCTAAGTCGACTAAGTGCATACTGTCAAGGGGAAACTGAGAAACCATCCCAAAATCTGATTCTTCCAAAATGCTCTTTTTGAATTTGAAATCTTCCAAATGATGCGCAGGATTTGAACGTAACATAAACGTTGTATCCGATCTTAAGGAACCGATTTTTTTTTTGAAAACTTACTCTATTTTTTTGGTAAGTACCTTCCTGGCAGCATTTTGGACAACCATTTTTCCCGTTGTGTGATATAACGCCTGTTACAAAAGCCCTCGCTGGGGAATCACAAACAAAAAGACGAATGTTAAATTTCAAAACGTTTGGCTTAAATCCAACTTTAATGCCGGTTGCCCTTAGCGACACGACCTCGGCACAAAATTCGGACATGAATTGATCTATGTTACTTGGCTTCTTGAACCCGGAATAGCATGCTATCATAAACGGGCTTATATTAGGGAAACCTACAACTGAACCCAAGATAGGCCATAATACCCTGTTTGAACTTTTGTACAATTTTAACCCATCAACTCCTATATCTAAATACACCTCATTTTTCCCTTCCAAGTAATTAAAAGGACTTGAAACAAAATAGTTTTGAATTCCTAGGTACAAAAATTCCCCATCTTGCATTTCAGTGATATTTATTTTTTCTTTACTAGTATTTAGTAGTGTTTTTGCAGATAGTGGCATACCATCAACACCTACTTTGCGCAATGTTTTTAGAAGATCTTCTAAAGCAATTTGCGATATGTTGTTTCTGATAGCCCACGACTTAATTTCATTACATTTATTTATTTCGTCGTTATTTTCTGAAACGACACTAAACCCTATAGAGGTGGACGCTTCGGGCTCAGAATCAGAACCTACATCTCTAGAAAAGCTCAAAGTATCACTAGCATCACTTTCATAATTTGCTACTATTGAACCTAACACTGAAGGATCAGGTTCCCAATTACCTACAAGAGGAATCCCTTCAAAAAAAGCACTTGAACTAACACTTCCACTTTCATTTTCACTTTCACCTTTCAAATATTTTTTTATAACATTTATATTGGACTGGAAAGACCTTTTTTCTTTTGAAAGACAATTAGCAAAATGTCTTCTTTTCATTTCACTTATTTTTTTTAATGTTTTAAAACAGATCCCTCTTCGAAATTTTTAAATTTAAAAATTTTATTTCACTTAAGCAATTGCTTACACTTGTTTGCGCTTTTTTTCTTCTTCTTCCACTATATTTTCGCGTTTAATAAGAATAAATAACGGCTGATACATACAGTATATGTCCAGAGAACATATGTTTTTAGTTTCTCTGACTCTACACTGTGTGTATATCAGCTATTTCAGTTTTGCACGTGTAATCATAGCCCGAAAGAAAATAATCTGAATCGTCTCTTTCTTACTTGTGGATAGGTATACAATAATTTCTGAAGTCTATGCATTTGTGTTAGTGAGAAAATTGCTATTGTGTTAGTTTCTATCATTCAATTCTTGTAGGGATTGTATAAACCTACAAGTAACCAATCCTTCATTTTTCACTAACACTTACGCAAAAATCTGCTACAAATTAGGCACTTGGTACGGGTTGTCCCTAAATATTCTACTACAAATTAGGCACTTGGTTCGGGTTGCCCCCAAATATTCTGCTTCTAATTAGTCACTTGGTACGGGTTGCCCCCAAATATTCTACTACTAAAACGTTAAAATGCCTCAAATCTGCTATAGTGTGTTGCCGTGTTAGGTTTTAAAATTTATAACTTTAACAATATTTTTATAAAATATTCAAATATTTTTCGATTATTTAAATTCCTAAATATTAAATTTAATCAGTTTTGTCCAAAATATTAATTATTGTAATTTATAAAAAAATATTTACATAATGTTTGTGTAAAAACTATGTACCCGATTTTTTTATATTTATTTTAGTTTTTGTTTAAATAATTACTAGTTGATTGTTTTGACTTGTATTGTTAATGTATACATACAATGGAATTATACCTGATTTTTTATATTTATTTTGGTTTTTGTTTAAATAGTTTCCAATTGATTGTTTTGACATATATTGTCAATGTTATATTTTTAATGTAATTAATATTCATGAATTGTACTTGACCTTATATATTTATTTTTGTCTAGTCATATTTTTTATAATAAGTAGATTGATTTAAAACTGTATATATAAAAAGGGTGAAAATAGGCCTCCTGGTGAACCGAACACTCAAAAAAGATCGGTAGCGCGCCTACATTGCAACCTCAGAGGTGGTGAGGAAGAGCAATAAATATCCAATAAACTTTTGTTTCAAAAATATTCTTGAAAGTTTTCATTAATGTTTTCCGTTACAAATACTTTTTCACAAAAAAGTTGATCTACTACATTTCTTTTAATTACATCCCTGTGCCTAAAAAAGGCAGATTTCGATCAGGTGATCTCAGCTGTGAAAAATTCTTGGAAAACAGCTGATTCTTTTGTTACTTGTAGGTTTATACAATGGTCGTTGGCGAGACAGCAACGAATCAACATCGTGCTTGTCTGTTGCGCTTTGTTTCTTAAATGCAAAGATGCCTTGCGAGACATACTTTATGCTTGAAAATGCTTTTGGTGAAATACAATGCATTTTATGTTTTAAGACATTAAAAAGGCAAACCAGAAATTATGCTTTGAAAAGACATTTCGAATATTTTCACAATGATTTAAAAAAACGGAATGAAGAAGAAAGACAACGTCTTTTTAATGAAGAAAGAAAATTTTTTTTGCAAAGTATTAAAGGGTGGTTAACGGAAACCGAGGGTTTGGAGGATATAGGCCGTTCAAATAAAAAATTAAGAACGGAAATTTCATGCTTAATTAGCTTTGATATTGTAAAACAAGGCAGACCTTTTGCTGATGGGGTATTTGTTAAACAAATGTGTACAAAAATTGAAACATAATTATTTGAAACTATTCCTTTATCCCCACGAACTGTAGCGCGACGTACTGATCAATTAGGAATGTGCATTGAATCAGCAATATTGAAAAAAATTAATGATTGCAAACTTTTTTCTATATGCTTAGACGAAACCACCGATGTTAACGATCTTTGTCAATTAGCTATATATGTTCGAACCGTAGATATAAATTACGAAGTAACTGAAACATTGTTATCTCTTGAAGCGTTCTATGGGAATGTGACGAGAAAGCTTTTGTTCGATGTCGTTAACGAAAAGGTTTTTTCAGTTGTTGACATCACTAAATTTGCGGGATTGTGTACAGATGGTGCAAATGTCATGACTGTTAAATATGAAGGCTTCGTAGGGCAATTGAAAAAACATGGTATTTCGGGGCATACTTTTCATTGCATAATTCACCAAGTTGCACTCGCTTCTAAATTTATCAGCAATCACCCGGTCATGAAACTTGCAGAACAAATAATTAATAAGGTGCGAGCGGGGCATCATTCACTTACCCACAGAAAATTTGTAAACTTTTAAAAAAATACGAGCGCTGGCCACTCCGACCTTAAAATGTTTACAGATGTTCGTTGGCTAAGTCGTGGTGATTGTCTAAACAGATTGTTTGAATTAAGGGAGGAAGTTCTGCAGTTTCTGGAAACTGAAAATGTGGAAAAATTCAAATCCGAGATTCGTTCTTTAAAAGATGAAGATTTTATTGTAGATTTGCCATTTTTAGCCGATGTCACATTAATTTTAAACGAACTGAATTTACAGCTTCAAGGAAGGGAAAGAAGAATGCAAGATGCGGTAAAAAATTTGCATGAATTCAAAACAAAATTATTTTTACTGTTAAATGAAATTCAGTCGCATGATTATTCTCATTTTCCGAAAACTGTTTTTGTTTATACAAAACTTAAACAAGTTAATAAATCACATGATCATATTGCAATATTGAAAACACTGTTTAATAACATTGAAGATAGATTTAAGGATTTTGATTGTTTTCAACCCCTAATCGATATTTTTGAAGATCCTTTTAATTGCGATGTTAGCAATTACAAATTGGAAATCGAATCTGAGTTAATAACATTGCGAAGCGAAATGTGTGTTTCAAATAAATCGAATATTTTGGAGTTCTGGAAACATTTGGATGAATCATTTTATCCTCATGTAAAAAGAATTTCTTATTTGTGTTTATCACTTTTTCCTTCGACATATTTTTGCGAGCAAATTTTTTTCGACTTAAAGTTCGTTTGCTCAAAGCAACGCAACAAACTGACCTCAGCGCATTTAAAATACATTCTTTTAATAAGAAACTGCCCTAAAAATATTATTATTGATAATTTTATCACAGAAATATCATAACGTGTACATAAGTATGTATATTTTCGGAATTTGAAGCAGGCAAATGCAAATTATTTTTATAATTTTTATTATATTTTTATGTATGTAACTATGTATGTTACATAACATACATAAATCCAAATGAATTTTTGAATGTTTTATTTAAGTTTGTATCTATGCACGTATGTACACTGTAAATGCAATACCTTTTTTTATGTTCTCATTGAAACGCAATAAGTGATAACTTTTTTTCAATTCACGCAATTTCAGACTGGGATGCTCATGCGGAGCAGTTCGCTTGTGCTCACCAACACAGTCACAGTTTAACTTTTGCCGACCACTGGAGTAAAGCCAATTAGTTACACGAGTCCCCATTTGGGCCCTACTTTCATTTTGCAACTATAAAGTGCTACAGCTTCTTTCTTTACATTCTGGTCTATGTTTGGTTTCCAAAATAGCTTCATGTCTGAAATTTATCAATGAGCAAAAGATTAATTGTAATAATTATTTCAAATCCAGACAACTCACGACATAATGGTTTTTGTTAAAAACTTCTAAAATTGCGGTAAACCAATAAATAAATACGTCAGAGACAAATAAATTTAAAACCGGGATAATACGGGTGCCTTTAATAGGAGCCGATTTAAAAATTAGATGGTGGCCGTGGGACCGCCTTTAGGTGAATTTACGAGTCTCCGGACTTACTTTACCAATTTCAACCGAATGTAGGTAACATTATATTGATACATACATACATACATATTTCCATGTCACTGTGCCCATATATCACAATATTAAATCCGTCTGATTCTTTCACTTTCGAGTAAAATTTGCATACATAAAAATTGCACCATACTTCAATAATCACATGTATGTATATCTTAAGAGTTCGCTTTTGAATATTCTGGGTCTTTTACAATTGCTTTGTGTTACTTGGCATTTAGTGGACTACAATCTTTCTATTTAATTTATTATTAACATATGCATATTTGTGTACTAATGTATGTATATATGTATGTCTGTCAAAAATGTAATTTACTATATTTAATTATGTGTTATGGTAACAAAGCTGTTCATGTTCATATTTTAATTAAAAAGTGTGTGTGTTATATATTTATAAAATTGCTTGAAAATATGTTCTCAAGTATACCTGAGCAATGCGAACGGTCAATGTAACAAGCCCAAACCCTGCTTCGCTCCCAATATTCCCGATTTCCGACTTTTCAGCAGGCTTGAGTGGTTTAGCGCTGAACATGACTGACAAGGGCTTTAGTCTAAGTCTCATATATCTAGTAATCGCTAAACCTGCGGCTCCGCTCGCTTTCATACAATGTGCTTTCCACAGTAAACAGGACTTTTTGAATCTAGCGCCGCCTGGTGGTGTCATCTATATGTCGCCTGGTTTCAATCTGCTACCTTTATCGATTGTCCAGTGAGAATTTCATGACATTTTATCGATTAGAAGTGAAGTTATTGCGTTTTAAGTGTCAGTATGTTTGTGTTATCGGTACGTAAAATAGCTTCGAACAAAGAGGCAACATTAGATTTTGTTTTAAAATTGGTCATCAATTTTACCGAAACGTTTCAAATGATGTGAATATTTGGGTGCCCAACTAATTGGGAAGCACACACCTCTGTATTTAAGTTGTATGAGTTACTTAAACTCGCGTTTGAAGTTATTAAATAAAACTCAATCTTTTAGCTAATAGGAAAAACGTTATAATTTATTTTTACATTTCCGGGTTACAATAAATGCCAAACTTAATTAAATGAAACAAGTGCGGCATCGGTGCGAAAAGAAGGGATGTTGAAATAGGAAGGATCACGGCTGATCCAAAGTTATGTAGAAGCGTTTTGAACGTTTTATCGAGAAAATTGTATAAACTTCTGAGGCAATGTGGAGCTTAGACCCGTAGACAAATCGAAAGTATCTGCCCGGGTGTGTATAACGAAGTGTGTAACGAAATGTGTCTGCTTTCTAAATGATGTTATTGCAAACGCGCGGGATGGGAGTCTCAAAAAACGAAAGTGGTAGTAAAATTAATGTTGAATGTTTCCCGTTTTCCACCCTTTCTGATGAGTTCGTTGGGGTATAGGCATGGTGAGTAGTGTTGTGGTGTTCTCAGCTGTGGTGAACTAAGCTGTCTTATTAGGGTGCCCCAGTTTTTCAGGGTAGAGTGGGTGGATGCTTAACTCATTTAAACATGATGAAACATGTTAATGGCGATGATTACCTATCCCGTAGGAAAGGGCACAAGTGGTTTCAACGTTTTCAAAGTGGTCGTGAGGACATAAATGACGATCAATATGTGGGCAAATCAAAATCCGTGATCACCGGAAATTCCATCAAAACTGTGCGTGAATTCATCAAAAATCAGCCGAAATCATCATTGAAATTCATGGAAATGGAATTGAACATCTCCAAAACATCGATTTATCGCCTTTTGACCGAACATTTGGGCTTACGAAAGGTATGTGCACGGTTTGTTCGGCACAATTATTCGATCGACGATTGTGACCGATTATTTAACCAAAAATCACATTTTAACCGTTAGCCACTCCCCGTATTCACCAGGTATAACACCGTGCGACTTCTTCCTTTTCGAAAAAATGCATTTGCCCATGAAAGGAAAAAGGTATGCAGACGTAGAGGCCATTCAAAATTCTTGCACCGGCATACTGGCAGCCATACCGGCCAATGAGCTAAAACACCCGTTCGACATGCTTTTGGACTGTGCAAAAAGCTGTGTTGAAGCAAAAGGAGACTATTTTAAATAAAATAAATTGGTTTTGTGGAAAAACCATTTGTTCTGTTTTTTTAAGTCCTGTTTACTTTGGAACGCACCTTGCATATCGTGATAACAATATAACGGAATAGTTAAATTGGCCAACCACATTCACCACACATCGTATATCGCTTAAGGAATAGTACATACATAAATATGTATGATGTAAAAACATCCCTGCCAACCACGAGCGGTTAAAAAATGAGTGAAACAGTTGGTAGTAAAGTCGTTAGATTGCCATAGGCCGCGTGAAGATTCAAACCACTTTCCCCCTCACACGTATGTACGTATATAGTACATGTGATCATACATCTCTGTTGCGCTCATTCAGCAGTGTCATATAAAAAAGTATATCTGTCCTGCTCTACTATGCCCAATCGACGGCTGATGTAGGGCTGCATTTTCTCTTTTTAAACAGCTGACGCAGGGTTGCATTTTTTGATTCCTACTTTTAAAATTTCAAACAAAACTTTTGAATTTTTAAAATTTTTCCATAACATTTATTATAAATTAATTCATAGTTTATATAAACAAAAATATATTTAATAAATATGAAAATAAATACTAACTACTTTGAATTTGTAATATCTAAAAGAAAAAGAAAGATTAATTGTATAAAATGATAATAATATCTGAAAGAAAATATTAATATTATCACCAAAAATAAAATATATTAAACACAAATAGAATTTACTCCGAAGGCAAATATTAATTAAATAAGAATAGTGATAAAATCTGAAAAGAAAGAATAATTAAATAAAAATAATAATAACATCTGAAAGAAAAGATAAATATTATTTGATCATTTAAAATATAAAACAAACATTTGTTTTCACATATTATATTGGATTGTGCAGGCCGCCTTAAACGCATTAAATACATATGCATTATATTGGACTGCGCAATCCAATTTAAAAGCAGGGTTCTCATTTACTACTCCAGCAGGAAAATTTCTAAAATTATTGCTATGCTATCGCTACCGCTCTCACTTTGTCGGGAGCCACAGCATAGCCTTAGCATAACAATGTAAAGTATGTGCTCTACTCTGCTCCGAGTTTTGTTAGGTAAAAAACTATAGCTGGAGCGAGAGCAAAAAATTAAATTCTGCGCTATGCTCTGGCGTAGCGGTAGCAAAAAATTGGGAGCGGTAGCACAGCAGAGCAAATGAAAATTTTCATGTGCTACAGCACCCGAATGTGTTTGTTGTTTTTTTTTTTCTTTTTTGCTATTTTCTGGCATAATATTTGAATTAATTGAATAATTCAAACAAAACAATGTTATGCAAATCATTTTGGCACTTGTTGCGTCAAGTGCCTTTATAAATCTAAAATCAAACATTTTAAGAAATATATTAATAAAGTGAATTAGATAATAATTGAATAAATTATAAATTTTTTTTTTATTATTTAAAATATTTACCATTTTTATATTACCAAGAACATCATCTATTCCAAATGTATTACAATACTCAATTACTATGAATTTTCGAAATTAATTTTAACTACATATACTTTCCCCCATTTTATATACATTAGGGTGTTTTTATTTTTTTGAATTATTAATTTTGTTCGGTCCCGTCACGAAGTTTCCTTGGAAATACCCCAAAAAGAAATTCCCTGAAAATTTTAGCCCTACATATTAACATTAAGAACTGGACCGAGGCATGTAGAAATTTTCCATAGAAAATACACTACAATCTTGGTTTTTTATCTTTAAATTCCTACAGATCGGAGGTATTTTATGGCATCGCTTTGACTTTAGACGCTGTAGCTCTTGTCAGCTATACAAAAAAATGCGAATTTCGTGAAAAAATCAGGTTTAGATACCTCGCCTTTATATTTTGGAATACACGTGGTTAATATTCATCTACTGATTACCAGTACCAGTTTTAATCCATTGCACTGCGTATTTGCAGTTCTATTCTACCATTCCCAATATTTAGTCATTTTATAATTTTTTAGAATCGAAAAGATTTCTGTATATCTAAAATTATAATAAACCTTTTTATCAACACTCCAATTATTCCGCTATATCTTTATGTTAAACATCCCGTTTGGTTTGTTATGAATGCACTTGCGTCCTTGACCAATAATCTAGCAAAGTATCCGCAGTGCCTTGACGATGAAAATTTCAATGCCATTTTTTGTTGTGATATTAAATACATATATCGGACGGGTTCGTCTTAAAAGAAAACTACTTGGTTAAGGAGCAAAATCAGTATAACCCATATACTAAGCATGTTTGGATATGAAAATTTTTACTTATTTCTTTCTATTTTTGAATTACTAAAATTTTCAAATGATTCTTACATACATTTTGAACAAATGCTTATGATTTGAAATATAATTTTTGTATTTATGAGTTGTATTGAATTTTAGCATAAAGAGATAAAATGTATCCCATGTTCTTATTCTGCTTCTAAGCTACCTCCCCACCAATTTTAAGCCAAATCGGTTCAGCCATTCTTGAGTTATAAAGGACTTTCTTTAATATACCAACTTGTACCATACTTGTAAATGACAGAAAATAGCAAAAAAAAGAAAAAACACAACAAACACATGCACTCTGCTATGCTACCGCTCCCAATTTTTTGTTACCGCTACGCCAGAGCATAGCGCAGAATTTAATTTTTTGCTCTCGCTCCAGCTATAGTTTTTTACCTAACAAAACTCGGAGCAGAGTAGAGCACATACTTTACATTGTTATGCTAAGGCTATGCTGTGGCTCCCGACAAAGTGAGAGCGGTAGCAAGAGAAAAATGAAATGCTACGAGAGTAGCGTAGTTTTTCAAACGCTGTTTAAAAGTACACACTTTTATTTTCACATACTTACATAGCAATTTATATGTATGAATTTGCTGCTTCTGTTGATATTGCTGCTGCTGATATTTACAATTCAGTTCTGATTTCCAATGCTATAAAAATTAATGAACTAATTATTTGCAAAATATTGTTAAAAAATCACATAAAATTCATTTACTTATCTTTTTGTTGTACGAGCCTCCTTTACGATGGTACGATCACGACTGGCATGCGTCTTTCAATCATGTTTTTATTACCCTTTTTGGGATTTTCTTTTGGCACTATTGACAATTATGTTTTCTCCTTCGCACTCATTCAAATAAATCAAGAAATGAAACAAACTTTTTTTCATCGCATTTAGGTAAACAAAAAAACAAGTAAGGAAGGGCTAAGTTCGGGTGTCACCGAACATTTTATACTCTCGCATGATAAAGTGATAATCGAGATTTCATTATCCGTCATTTACATATTTTTCAAATACCGTATTTGTGTAAAGTTTTACTCCGCTATCATCATTGGTTCCTAATGTACTATATATTATACAGAGAAGGCATCAGATGGAATTCAAAATAGCACTAAATATACTCTCGCAACAAAGTTGCTAAGGAGAGCTATTATAGTTTTGTTCACATATCGGTTGTCCTAAAACTAAAGAGTCAGATATAGGGTTATATATACCAAAGTGATCAGGGTGACAAGTAGAGTTGAAATCCGGATGTCTGTCTGTCCGTCCGTCCGTCTGTCCGTCAACGTCCGTCCGTCCGTGCAAGCTGTAACTTGAGTAAAAATTGAGATATCATGATGAAACTTGGTATACGTATTCCTTGGCTCCATAAGAAGGTTAAGTTCGAAGATGGGCAAAATCGGCCCACTGCCACGCCCACAAAATGGCGGAAACCGAAAACCTATAAAGTGTCATAACTAAGCCATAAATAAAGATATTAAAGTGAAATTTGGCACAAAGGATCGCATTAGGGAGGGGCATATTTGGACGCAATTGTTGTGGAAAAGTGGGCGTGGCCCCGCCCCCTACTAAGTTTTTTGTACATATCTCGGAAACTACTATAGCTATGTCAACCAAACTCTATAGAGTCGTTTTCTTCAGGCATTTCCATATACAGTTCAAAAATGGAAGAAATCGGATAATAACCACGCCCACATCCCA
Source organism: Bactrocera tryoni (assembly GCF_016617805.1). Lineage (NCBI taxonomy): Eukaryota > Metazoa > Arthropoda > Insecta > Diptera > Tephritidae > Bactrocera > Bactrocera tryoni. The sequence continues at coordinate 38,986,502 of NC_052500.1, read as the reverse complement.
TACAAAGGTTATGTTCAAAATCACTAATAGTGCGTTAACCGACTAACAAAAAACGTCAGAAACACTAAATTTTACGGAAGAAGTGGCAGAAGGAAGCTGCAGCCAGCCTTTTTTTAAAAATTGAAAATGGGCGTGGCGCCGCCCACTTATGGACCAAGAACCATATCTCAGGAGCTACTAGACCGATTTCAATGAAATTCGGTATATAACATTTTCTTAACACCCTGATGACATGTACGAAGTAATCGGTTCACAACAGCGCCTTCTTCCAATATAAAGCTATTTTGAATTCCATCTGATGCCTTCTCAGTATAATATATGTGACCTGGTCTACGGAAATGGGGCTTAGGTGTCAAAATTAATGAGATAACGAGAAACTGACGAAACGAGTTGTTTATTTTTAACAGCAGTTTCCCAGAAAACTAGTTTTTGCACGTTAGCACCCTTTTCGTAGACCAGGTCACATATCGTCGCTCGCATGACCAACTAACGGAACTGACATTTACAAAATTTTACAGGAGAGCAGTTTTAATATTTTTGACCCTTTATTCCATTGTCCCTGTCGAAAGGTATGCATGATATTTTCAGTCTGCTTTTCTAATTATGTACTCTGACGTCTACTCTTCAATATTATTATGGCAAAATAGTATAATATTGGATTTTAATGCGATTTTTTGATTGCAATGCAGATACGTTACCTTTGTGACATTTTTTTTTTGCCTGGTTGCAGATACGTTTTTTTTTATTGAAAAAAAAAACAGGATTTTGAATTGAATTTTTTTTTAATCCTTATTGGACTATAGATATGAAATACAAAAATAAAAAAAAATTAATGAAAACAATATTTGTAATTAATGAGGAAGGGATTTATAAAAATTTGTATGTTCACATAACTTGATTACTGGCGTATCTCCATTAGTAAGCAATACTAAATCTTCGGATTTATTTTGAGGTATTTTAGGAGGAGTCGTGTTTAAATTTGAAATCTCTCACGTCAATAAACTGACAACAAGGCGTTTTAGAGTCAAGGATCTATAATTTTTGTCTGTATGTTTATTTTAAAAAAACAATTTGAAAGGGTCTACTTTTTCTACTCTGTACTCAAACTGGACCGAAAAAGTTTATTGGTTCTCCTGAGTCGTCTTTTCGAATGGATAATAGTTTAAGATCGGTCGACAATTTCTTGAAATTTAAAAAATCAGAATAATCCATGTTAACTACATCGTATGGCTTCTTTATCCGCGCCAGCCTGAATATTGGGTTTAGTTGACTTGGAACATGAACATCACCACTTTTCTTTAAGGCGTAGGAGATAGCGCTGTGGGCAGAATCTCCTTCGTTTTGTCCATGGCAGGTACCGATATTCTTAACTCTATTTCTTCAATATTAGTTGAGTTGTTTACTATATATAGTAAAGTAGCAACTGTCACTGAATTTTTGTTCTGACCACTACATCCGTCGGCAAACAGATAAACTTTTTTGCAGCCATTATTGTCATACTTCTGAAGAAAATGATAAACAGCAGTAGACACTTCAGATGCGCCTCGTTTGCTAATTCCTTCGTGCCATGTGTAGCAAGAACAATTACCAGATACAATATTATAGAATGTCAAATTATATACAGAATGGCGTCTCTTATAAAATACAGCATTGTCCATTGAAATTGGAAGACTTATGACTTGCTGCATGTCAAAAGTTGCGCACAAAATTGTCGATCTATTTTAGCGGCTTCTTTACATCCATTTCTAATTAGTCGAAATTTGTTTTTTTTTTCTCATTGTGTATTTCAAACCGTTTGCTTAAATTATTTTTGACTTCTTCAGTTCCTTAATGATAACTCATACATAGTCCACACTGATCTTTTTTGGGCCGATGGAATGACAAATTTTTTGTTTGAAATATCTTTCGATAAGTCGAAAAGCTGACAACAGCGCTCTCTCCAATTTCCTTTGTAAACAAACTATACATTTTTTTATTGTCAGATCGCCGTTAAGGTACTCTCGGGTCGAGTTGTTACGGCAATAATGAGACTCCACTCGTGGGAATCTATCAATATGGCTTTCCACTTGAAGAGTTATAAGTCGATCTCTTTCGATGTAATTTTGACGACGATCTCCTCGTTGCCCCAAATGTTTGTAACACCTCGAAATATGTGAACTAGACCCACCTTAAGGTATACCGATCGGCTCAGAATCACTACCTGATTCGATTTAAGCATGTCTGTCCGTCCGTCCGTCCGTCTATATTATAGTAGGCCACGCCCGACTTTAGCCTTTCCTTACTTGTTTTATAAAAATACTGTAGTTTTGCATGCATTTTGTTGGCATATTAAATAATATCTTGCAATAATATTGGAAAATTTCTTTATAAAGTAAGTATAGCAGTAGGTATTAAATTGCAGTTACGTTAGTTAGTGAAAAATTTTTTTGGTCCATCTGCAGATACGTTGAAAATGTTATGGCGTTTTCTGAGATAACGGTGCTATATACAATCACATAATTTACGCACAAGATGCGACATGCCTAAAGAAGTCAAATAGTAGTCCTAACTCAATTTCGGAAAAAATGTCAGTTCCGTTAGTTGGTCATGCGAGCGACGATATACATGAGGAACCAATGATGATAGCGGAGTAAAACTTTACACAAATACGGTATTTGAAAAATATGTAAATGACGGATAATGAAATCTCGATTATCACTTTATCATGCGAGAGTATAAAATGTTCGGTGACACCCGAACTTAGCCCCTCCTTACTTGTTATTGTAATATTTTACTAAACTAAGTAAAAAACTTGGGTGAAAGCTTTTATACAAAAACTTTTTAAAACATGTGTCAAAATATGTAGCTGTTAAAAACTTCATAAAAAACGGAAAATAATAAGAAAACAAAATATATTCCTTGGGGCACTGCGAAACGAAGTGCTTAACATAAATTTAGAGCTGAAAGTTTTTCTATACTGCGAGAGACACTTAAAAATAGCCATGTCTTCAAGAATATGTGCGCGCAGCTGGATAATGACCAAAAATATGTTTGACCACCGTTGAGACGCCTATATCAATAATTTAACGAAGAAATATAGGCATATAAACACAAAATCATTTACTAACAAGTAAGGAAGGGCTAAGTTCGGGTGTCACCGAACATTTTATACTCTCGCATGATAAAGTGATAATCGAGATTTCATTATACGTCATTTACATATTTTTCAAATACCGTATTTTTGTAAAGTTTTATTCCGCTATCATCATTGGTTCCTAATGTATATACTCGTATTATACAGAGAAGGCATCAGATGGAATTCAAAATAGCGCTATATTGGAAGAAGGCATGGTTGTGAACCAATTTCATCCATATTTCGTACATGTTATCAGGGTGTTAAGAAAATATTTTATACCGAATTTCATTGAAATCGGTTGAGTAGTATATGAGATATGGTTTTTGGTCCATAAGTGGGCGACGCCACGCCCATTTTCAATTTTTAAAAAAGCCTGGGTGCAGCTTCCTTCTGCCACTTCTTCCGTAAAATTTAGTGTTTCTGACGTTTTTTGTTACTCGGTTAACGCACTTTTAGTGATTTTCAACATAACCGTTGTATGGGAGTTGGGCGTGGTTATTATCCGATTTCTTCCATTTTTTAACTGTATATGGAAATACCTGAAGAAAATGACTCTGTTTGGTTGACATAGCTGTAGTAGTTTTCGAGATATGTACAAAAAACATATTAGGGGGCGGGGCCACGCCCACTTTTCCAAAAAAATTACGTCCAAATATGCTCCTCCCTAATGCGATCCTTGGTGCCAAATTTCACTTTAACATCTTTATATATGGCTTAGTTATGATATGTACTTTATAGGTTTTCGGTTTCTGCCATTTTGTGGGCGTGGCAGTTGGCCGATTTTGCCCATCTTCGAACTTAACCTTCTTGTGGAGCCAAGAAATACGTGTACCAAGTTTCATCATGATATCCTAATTTTTACTCAAATTACAGCTTGCACGGACGGACGGACGGACAGACAGACGGACAGGCAGACATCCGGATCTTAACTCTACTCGTCACTCTGATCACTTTGATATATATAACCCTATATCTGACTCTTTTAGTTTTAGGACTTACAAACAACCGTTATGTGAACAAAACTATAATACTCTCCTTAGCAACTTTGTTGCGAGAGTATAAAAATGTGTAGTTGTGGTTGGCAGGGATCTTCACACTATTTATCCCTGCTAACCATGAGCGGGTAAAAAACCAGATAATCAGTGGGTAATCCATAGGGTAATCATGTGTACTTTGCCATAGGCCGAGCGACAATTTTACCCACTCACGTACGCATACATGTGATCATACATCTTTGTTGCTCTCATTCAGCAGTGTCATATAAAAAAGTATATCTGTCCTGCTCTAATATCCGCAATCGACGGCTGATGCAGGGTTGCATTTTCTCTTTTTAAATAGCTGATGCAGGGTTGCATTTTAAACAGCTGATACAGGGTTGCATTTTGTAATTCCTACTTTTAAAATTTAAAAGAAAACTTTTTAATTTTTAAAATTTTTATTTTATTTTATTTTTAACATTTACATAAAATTTATTATAATTTATATATAATAAAAATATATTTAATTTAAAAAAATAGTTAATATCTGAAAAGAGATTAATTAAAGAAAAGAATTATTAAAACCTGAAAATAAAAGAGTGGAAAAATATTATAAAACACAAATACCTGAAAATAAAATAAAGGTTATTAAAACCTGAAAATAAATAATAATTACATTGAATTTGTAATATCTAAAAGAAAAAGAAAGATTAATTGTATAAAATGATAATAATATCTGTAAAAAGATTAATATTATCCGAAAGAATAAAATATATTAAATACAAATAGGATTTACTCTGAAAGCAAAGATTAATTAAATAAAAATAGTGATAAAATCTGAAAAGAAAGAATAATTAAATAAAAATCATAATAATACCTGAAATAAAAGAATAATATTATCTGATTATTTAAAATATAAAGCAAACATTTGTTTTCACATATTATTTTGGATTGTGCAGGCCGTCTTAAACATTATATTGGACTGCGCAGTCCAATTTCAAAGTACACACACTTTTTTCACATACTTACTTAACAATTGATATTTGCCGCTTCTGATGATATATGTACATAGCTGCTGCTGCTTCTTCCAATTCAGTTCTAATTTCCAAAGCTATAAAAATAAATGAACTAATTATTTTCAAAATATTGTTAAAAAATCACATAAAATTCATTTACTTACCTTCTTATTGTACGAGCCTCCTTTACGATGGTACGATCACGAACGACATGTGTCTTTCAATCGTTTTTTTTTTATTACCCTTTTGGGATTTTCTATTGTCACTATTGACAATAATGTTTTCTCCTTCGTACTCATTCAAATAAATCAAGAAATGATACAAACTTTTTTCATGGCATTTAGGTAAACAAAAAATAACCCGAAAATGTGCGTTGGTGTTAGTGCATGGAGAAAAAATGCGTGGTTGTATTAGTATTTTTGGCACAAGCGGGTAGCCGTGGTTGGCAGGGACATCTGCAACGTACATATATCGTTACACACATACATACATATATGCTTCTTGTTATAGTGAATAACAGTGCAGAAGTAAAGCATAAGAGGGCGCGTCTCACGCCCTATATTTAATCATATGGTAATGTTTTGTCCAACAATCTTCGAATGTAATTCCAAAATCGACGGCTAAAACCCAGGTACTTCACTTAAGAAAACACAGACATGATCCTTCCTTTTAAATATTGCATTGTTCTGTGTGTTCTGTTCAGGAATATTTGTCAGCTATTATGCACTCATCTCAAATTATGATTCGTCCTTTTCTTATTAAGTTACAACTATCACTATAATTCATATACATGTGTATATAAACAAAAACCACTGTACCCTGCCAGTAGCTGTGTGATTTTATTTTGTATTTTTGAAGAAAAAAATGTTCAAATGATTCTTACATAAATATTGAATACATGCTTATGTTTTGAAATATAATTTTTTTTATTTATGAATTGTTGTGACTTTTAACATAAAACGATAGAAAGTAGCCTATGCCCGTCCCGAGGTTCCAAGCTGCGTCATCACTAATTTTCGGCCAAATCGGTTCAACCGTTCTTGAGTTATAAATATATACATAAATTGAGAAATCGAGGGTGATTTTGCGAAAAAGGCTGCCGTACTAAAAGACCGATCGGGCGTAATGCGCGTACATACAAAAAAGGCGTTTAATTTTTATATATAAGATAATGAATTCCGATCCTCTAGTTGACGTTTTGCACATGAACTGAATATGTGACCTGGTCTACGGAAAGGGGGCTTAGGTAACAAAAAATCAATTTTCACTTTTTAGTTGATTCGGATGGAAGATGAGTTGTAACAGCTGTTTCCCAGAAAACTAGTTTTCGCACGTTAGCTCCCTTTTCGTAGACCAGGTCACATATATTAAATTTAGTTTCTTCGGTTGAGTTTATATCACATATTTTTCATTTAAGAATGATTTAATATAGTGATTATTTGACATATAATTTAATAAAATACATAATTTGATTGTAATTCAATCACAATTTCATTGAATAATAAATCCTTAATTCATGCAACTTAAAACTAAACGAGAGAGAAATAAATAATCAGGATAACGAAACGAGTTGAAATCCGATGACTGTCTGTCCGTCCGTCCGTAACTTGATATAAAAATTGAGATATCTCTTTGAAGTTTGATACATAACTTCCTTGGCCTCAAAAAAGGGTCAATATTGCAGATGGGCGGGATCGGATCATTATTATGCCCAAAAACGCTATTAATCCCCATAAAGTGTCAAAACTAAGCTCCAAATTAAAATATGGCACTGTAATTTGATGCAGAGTATTACAGTGGTTAGAGACAGGTTCAATGTACATACCTCAGCCAGCACTTGAATTAATTACCAAATTCACGGAGGACATGTCTTTTTTGCTTCCCTATTCACCCTGTTGAAATGGATGAATTCGGATTATTACTCCGCCCACACCCCAAATAACAGTTTTGCTGCTTAAAATGTGATAATTGTATGAGTATACATATGAGGGCCAAGTAGTATATAAAATCTTACAGCCGAGATGGTACAAAAGGGATTTATAAGACTCGATCTTAAATTTTATGCGTAATGCATTTCTGCATTACCATGAGAAAATGGCAAAATTATTATAAAAATTCCATTCTATTGTTAAATGATAAAAAAGTTGGTGCAAACTAGCCCTAGTTCTCACAAAATTTCCTTTTTCTTTTTATATAACTAAAGCATCTTTTTCTGTTAATAATTGTATGTAGTGATGGTAAAAATAGATAAAAGCGGGTCAATCTCCCATTGCTTTGTACCATAAGACAAGATTATTTAGCAAAATTAACTGATCGTATAATATTGGATATACTATACTTTAATATGCGAAATTGGTCCATGAACTTCTATATACTACACATATTGATTTTTGTTATTCTACTAACCTTATGCACCCGAAGGTACTTCCCAGGTTTTGATTCTAGGAACTTGGAGGAGTATGAATAGTTCAGTTACACCCGAACTTAGCCTTTCCTTACTTGTTTAATATAAAGTTTTGTCAAATATTGTATTAAACACAGATTCCAGTATGGTTCCTTGATTTACACAAATATTTACATACATATATTTTTGTGTGTGAATATGAACTTCAGCTGCAATTTTGAGTTATGAAAATAGGTACTGCCCTAATTAATATATGTTACATATGAAAAAGTTTTGTTCGCCAGTGTAAACATATTTGTAATTAGATTGAGGTTATGGGGTATTGATGCATTTCTTTTAGCGTAATCTATTAAGAGATGAGGTACTCGCTTTGAAAGAAAAAGAGGCGAAATTACTAAATAAACAAAGATGTCTGGGGGATAAATTATTGAAGACAGAAAATGAATTATATACGGCGCACGATGTAATGAAGGAGCAGCAACATATCATGCAACGCAGTGAATCAACACAAAAAGACTGTACAAAGCGACTTCAAGAGGCGAACAATGAGCTAAAGCGACAATTCAACGTACTTTGCGATGACTACAAGCAACTCGAGAATGAGTACAGGTATATTACACATCTATTAGTATTTTTAAGAATTGTAGAAATTTCAAAACAAAATTTTATACTTTAAAATTTTTAGAAAACAATGTGATCTACGCAAACAAAATGAGAAGGTTATTGACTCATTTCGAAAATGGAAGGAAGCACAGCTTAAAGCAGATGACGCGACTCGAGCAAGTTTTAAACAGTATGAGGGACACATTAAGTAAGTGGTAGCTTAAATGACAAATATTACACCTAGAATATGTTTGAATAACTCAGGAATAAAACCACACGAATTTGGTTAAGTTATATTACTAATTATTTACTGTCCCTTGGTAGCTCAATTTTTTCACACTAAGCTCTAGTAATCTTTATTATATATTTCTTGCATCCAACATATTAATATCAAACCTCAGTCAGCACTTACAATTATTAGATATTGCTTAAGACCCCTAATATCTTTATAACTTCAAAAAGTTAATTATAAAATAATTTGATCGCTATGAATTCTTAATAGGTATATTATTCTCAATAAATAAACGCTCAGAGACATTAATTTTTATATCCATGTGGGTATGGATGGAAATAGGAGCCTGTACTAAAATTGAAGAATAAGTGTGTTAACGTCAACCTTCAGTTGTATTAATATAACTTAGAAATTATTCGACCGTTTCGTTATAAAAATTATCGAAATCCGCCAACAACCGCGCTTACTTCCCATATAACTATAAAACATCAATAAAGTTATCGGAACCAAATAATATAAAAATATATAATAAAAAAATTTGTAAACTTCCGGTTTATATCGGTCAATATGTAATAAATCTTCGCAAAATTAAATTAATGTACTACAAGGTGCATAATGCATAATGCTTTCCTTTCATGGGCAAATGCATTTTTATGAAAAGGAAGACATAGCACGGTGGTCGTTAGACCATTTGTGTACACACCTTTCGCAAGCCCAAATGTTCGGTCAAAATACGATAAATCGATATTTTGGAAATGCTCAATTCCATTTCCATTAATTTCAATGATGATTTCGGCTTAATTTTGACGAATTCACGCACAGTTTCTATGGAATTTCCGGTGATTACGGATTTTGATTGGCCCATATATTGATCGTCATTTATGTCCTCACGACCACTTTGAAAACGTTGAAGCCACTCGTGCACTCTGCTAAGATAAGCAATCATAGCCACAAACTTGTTTCATCAATTGGAAACGTTTCGGTAAAAGTTTTACCAATTTTAAAACAAAATTTAAAGTTGGTTCATTGTTCGAAGCTCATTTTCGCACCGCTAACACAAACATACTGACACTTAAAATGCAATAATTTCACTTCGAATCTATGAAATGTCATGAAATTCTCACTGGACAATAGATGAAGATAGCAGACTCTAACGCACCAGTCGACATATAGACCACCAGGGGGCACTGGATTCAAAAAGTTATGTTTACTTTGGAATACACCTTGTATAATAAACGAGAAAAGAAGGCCTAAGTTCCGGTGATACCGAACATTTTATACTCTTGCTATTTGCAAAAACCAAAGCCAGGGAAATTCTTTAAGGTGTAAAACGTCAGTCAGAGGATACAAGTTCAAGCCGTTTTCTTTGTACATGTAATAAGATCGAAAAAGTCTTTTCGTATTTCTAATAAAACTTCAAAAATTTTTTTTATATTTATAATATCAAATAAAAAAACAAATATGTACCATTTTGGTCGACCACTTTTGACATTTTTCCGCTAGTGACATTATTTCATCAGTGTAAATCGAGATTTCGAAATTTCCAGAATGTTACCGAGCGAACCATTGTTGTGCTACACGAACTGATACAGCACCGTCGCCATAAACTTCACAAATTTCATTGGTGGCTTGCGAGGCATTCTTCCCTTTTTTATACAAAAATTTTAAAATATAGCGATTTTTGTACTCTTTCAACCAGTTGTTACAGATTATTATATACTATGTTCGGACCGACAACGAAAACATGTTTTCGTGGGAAAAACTGGTTTTCGTACGAAAACTTGTGTTTTCGTCCATGTAAAATCTGTCAAACGAAAACACAGTTTTCGCTGAAAACTACTTGAAAACTTACATTCCACTTATTATAATCGGTGCCTGCTCTAGTTTAATCGATTTTATTGGAAGACATATTTTGTCGGCTCTAAATTGTCACTTGATATCCATATACAAATACAGCTGTCAGTTGATATTGTCATATTAGGGGGATTGCCTGCTCTTGCGAACCCTCGCACGGTGCACGAATTGCAGAATTTTCCTCTTGGTGCAACGGCACAACAACAAATACACGCAGAAAATTATTCGCAATGGCTGTAAAATATGTCAGACCAAAACCCACGTTTATTTTCGTGCCGTCATATATCACTAGATTCTGCAATGGGTGCTCTCTTGGCCTTGCCTATTTCAGTATAGGATTTTTGCATTTTCTGTCATCGTGCGATCTTGCAAGAGCAAGAGAATCCCCCTATTGATAATTGTCAGTGAAAACTCATCGAAAACACACATTGTCGGTCCGAACGACTTAGATTCCACAACCGACAAATGTGTTTTCAATGTCGGTCCGAACATAGCAATAGTTTTATTCATCTAATGCTTGTACGTATCACCTACAACTAATCGAGATAGATAAGTATATAAATGATCAAGATGAAGAGAAAAGTTTACATCCGGATGACTGCCTGTCCGTGCAAGCTGTAACTTGAGTAAAAATTAAGATATCTTGATGAAACTTGGTATAGAAGTTCCTTACACTATGTTCGGACCGACAACGAAAACATGTTTTCGTGGGAAAAACTGGTTTTCGTACGAAAACTTCTGTTTTCGTACATGTAAAATCTGTCAAACGAAAACACAGTTTTCGCTGAAAACTTACATTCCACTCATAATAATCGATGCCCGCTCTAGTTTAATCGATGTTTTTAGAAGACATATTTTGCCGGCCCTAAATTGTCACTTGATATTTGTTTACATTCCATATACACATACAGTTGTCAGTTGATAATGATATTAATATAAAAAAATGGAAAAACAAAAATACAAAAGAAGAAATTGGTGGAGTGATAGGGCAGAAGCCCTACTGATTGAATTGTGGCAAAGTAAAATTAGTGCTCTTCGCGGGCCAAGGAAGAATAACCACATAGAGGAGGAAATGGCAATGGAGTTGCAGCAACAAGGTGTGCATTTCACGGCAAGTGAAATCAAATCAAAAATGCACAATCTTTCCCAGAGATATAGGTAATTAAATAAAATTAATAATAATAGAGTTATTATATAAATATAATGTTTTACAGGAAAGAGAAGACAGCAATCGGGTCAACTGGCGGTTCTCCATCGCAGTGGCCACTGTATGAAAAAATGAGAGCTGTACTGTTGCCGTACGTCAGCTACAACGCCGAGAGCTTAGTGGAGGAAAGCTTTCAAAGTAAGAAACATTCGGTTTGTAATTCAGTATAGTATTTATATTTACATACATCTAAACATTTTTAAAAAGGTTTTACTGACTCCGAACCACTTAAATTTCGGTGGAAACGGCTGCGCCTTCTACATTTGTTGCTGCATCTCCATTGTCATCACCGGTTTCCCTACCTTCGCCCTCAGCGATGCCGATGTCGCCAACCGATAGTTCTTCCTTAACAATATCGTCTCCCGAGCCGAGCGATTCTGGAAATCAAAAAAGGAATCATTTTCAGAGCCTGATATTAAAAAAATGTGAAATAATTGAAAAACAGCTCGAGAAAGCAAATCAGGAATTCAATGGAACCTGCAAAAAATTATGGACCTGAGAGAAAAATTACTTGAAAACGACAATGAAAAAACCCAACTGATTGAAGAATATCGGAAAGACTCTAAAGAAACAAATAAACGATTGCTTGAATTTCTAAATAAATAAAAAAATAAATTAATATATTTTTTTTTGAAAGATGTTTAACGTTGACATGAATTAGTTCAGCCTATTAAGTTATAATTAAAATTATTTTTATATGGAAAATAAAATTAAATTTAGTTTTGTGTGTACAACTTTATCTTTGATTTAATGCATATGTAATTGTGTAAAATGTAGACATTGTGATACAATATACACATGTACTTACCAAAATATGCACAAAGTGCTTTCCGAATCATTTCTCCATTAATTGTGTCATCATATGCATATGAAACATCACACGGATTTTGCCGTCTAGTCTCCAACTCTTCCAAAGCGCGTAACCATTTAGCGTTTAGCGTGTCGTTGTTATCACTTAAAAAATCGTGAAGGACGCAACATGCTTTTATTATTGAGATGGCATTCCGTACAGAGTTGTCAATTTCTTTTCCGATGCGTCGAAAGCGGGCCTTGAGGTGTCCAAAAGCATTTTCGACCACTCTACGTGTTTTCGAAAGAGCCGCCGAATGGATACGTTTTCATCATTTGGTTGCTAAAACGAAAAGCCGAATCCCCAATAATAAATACTGGCACATTTATGCCTGAAATGTCTCGAGACATTTCGCTTAATAACGGACAATTATCTAAGTATTTCTTTCTGAAGTGATGAAGGGACTTCCTATGTTTATGTAAGTAAAACGGTATCTGAAAATACATTGCAAACATTAGTTATGTACTTACATATATGTATATTGAGTTTTTAGACTTTACTTAGCATCAACCAATGTCAATAAAACGATGGAATACCATCCTTTATAATTATAATAGTCCACAGCTTCGGCAGAAGATGAGTGAATCTCAATGTGGCATCCGTCTGTAAACAATTATTAGACCATTAGCGCAAATTTAAGATAACCAATATTTACCAATTGCTCCTAAACATTGTGGGAATCCAATTACCTCGAAACCAGTCACCAATTCGATTATATTTTCTCTGTTTAGAGGCTACATTTTAAAACAGGATGGTTGCAGTAATCTCCAGATTTCGGTGCAAAATTCCAGTAAAATTTCGCAAACCGTAGATTTTCCTACACCGAACATGTTGGCGATACTCCGATACTCTGCAGATGACCCTAAAGCAAATAATGTAATAGCCACTCTTTTTTCTATAGGAATAGCTTTTCGGTAATTGGTATCCATTTTTTGTGAAAACTTTTTCATCAGTAGGAACACACTTTTGTCCAACATGAATTAATAGGCATCCTAAGGTCCTTTATTAAATCTAATACGATTAAATGTTGTTTCTTTAACTCGGCTATCTTTTTTGTCAAGGCATGGTGCTGAGTAGTAACACTTTCTAATATTTCTCTTGAAGAATTGTCATTGAGCAAGGTATTTATTTGGCTTCTCAAAAAGCCAATGCTTTCGCAATTAATACCTTTTTCTCAGAATTCTAAACAATGCGATCTTTAGTAATAATTATAAGCAAATATTAAGGATTTCAAAACTTACCATTCTCGTTGCTCAAATGTAAACAAACAAACGAATTTGTGAGTTGTCTGTGAAAACTCATCGAAAACACAAATTGTCGGTCCGAACGACTTAGATTCCACAACATCCAAATGTGTTTTCAAAATGTTTTCAATGCCGGTTCGAACATAGTATTATTACAAAACAAAACTCGAGTTCGTAGATGGGCGTAATCGGACCACTGCCACCCCCGCAAATCGCCATTAACCGAAAACATATAAAATGCCATAACTGAGGAAAGACCGAAATAAGATATAAAACTGGAGTTTAGCACAGGAGATACCAGTGGCAAGGTGCGCCTGTGGAAAAAAAATCTAATATGTTTAATGTACATATGTATCTCGTAATATAGGAACGAATATTACAAGTACTACTACCGATAGTGTGAAAACGGATGAAAACACCGCTCATCCCCATATAACGGTATTATTCAAAACTATCAAAAGCGGAAAAAGCTTTATCCTAAAGCAGGGATAGTATGACAAGGCTTTATAGGAACCGCGGTAAAAATTGGACTATGAGCGTGGCACTGCCCACTTTTTGGTGAAATCCCATATCTCGGGACCCGACTGACCGGCTTAGAAAATTTGGAACGTGGCATTCTTTTCATATTCCTATGTCACTTTGTGAAAATTGTTGAAATCGGACAAAAACCACGCGTACTTCCTATATAGCACAATTACATCCGGATGACTGCCTGTTAAGATTATTTTTTCGAGAACGGTTAAAAAATTAATACTGTATCAGGAGTAAGTAAGCTAATGTCAATGAACATTTTTGTACTGGTGAATAGAGTGGTTTAATTTTATTTGATTTTACCACTCATACCGATGTCCGTTAAGTCAATAAATCGTGTCAAATCTATAGATTTCGGCTACAGCTCATTATATCGGGTGATTTTTTAAGAGCTTGATAACTTTTTAAAAAAAAAAAACGCATAAAATTTGCAAAATCTCATCGTTGTCATCATTTTTAACACTGTGTGCAGTTTGGTCCAACTTGAAAGATAGGATAGTTTATAACTCTCCTTATAGTCCATTATTTATTTATTGCAAATTATTTGTTTATTATTAGCAAAGAGCTATCCACCAGTTGGTGGCGCTAACAGCGGTATTGAGTAAGTGCGGTATCTTACAGTAGATGGTGCTACATTTCTTTCTAAATTTTCATGGATTTCGGCTGTCATAACAAAAGCTGCCACTTGCTAAAAACATTAAATGAAAATGCGTTGTTTGGAAGGAGTTTATATCGGGTGATTTTTTAAGAGCTTGATAACTTTTTTTAAAAAAAAAACGCATAAAATTTGCAAAATCTCATCGGTTCTTTATTTGAAACGTTAGATTGGTTCATGACATTTACTTTTTGAAGATAATTTCATTTAAATGTTGATCGCGGCTGCGTCTTAGGTGGTCCATTCGGAAAGTCCAATTTTGGGCAACTTTTTCGAGCATTTCGGCCGGAATAGCCCGAATTTCTTCGGAAATGTTGTCTTCCAAAGCTGGAATAGTTGCTGGCTTATTTCTGTAGACTTTAGACTTGACGTAGCCCCACAAAAAATAGTCTAAAGGCGTTAAATCGCATGATCTTGGTGGCCAACTTACGGGTCCATTTCTTGAGATGAATTGTTCTCGGAAGTTTTCCCTCAAAATGGCCATAGAATCGCGAGCTGTGTGGCATGTAGCGCCATCTTGTTGAAACCACATGAGTCAACATTTAAATGAAATTATCTTCAAAAAGTAAATGTCATGAACCAATCTAACGTTTCAAATAAAGAACCGATGAGATTTTGCAAATTTTATGCGTTTTTTTTTAAAAAAAGTTATCAAGCTCTTAAAAAATCACCCGATATAATGCGAAATATCGTGAAAAAATGCAAGTCACCTGCAGTAGGAACATTAATTTAGTTCCACGGACAGAATCATGGATTCATGGTCTCCACCGTTAAATGTGGTAACACTAAACACTAAATTTTGATCATTTTTTTCCGGGGATTCCCCAAGGACACTTGTAGCGTATTATTGTGTTACTCTTTCCTTATATTTTATTTTACTTTTAACGTCGTAAGTGAACAGTGAGTATCTATCTACTCGAGTACAATCTAATATTGTATTGTTTAAATGTAGTGGTACATTTAAACGCAATCAACGCCAAGAAAAAGAAGATAGTAAACAAAAATTGCCCATAATTGACAAGGGCCTTTTTCAAATACATCTGGCAAAAGTAATTCTATTGATATTGACTCAAATATGTGGTAACTGCAGTGTTTGTTAAGAAGCACATTGAGGAAGATTCGAAAATTGTCATGATCATGTGAAGATGTTCGCATGACGCACATAAGAGCGGAGGATTTGGAGGAACCACATGATTTGGGAAACTTCGTGAACAAACAATTAAGTGATAACGAAAAACTTCAAAACCTTGATGCAGCCTTCACGAACTTTTCTAACAGACATCAACCAGAATAATAGGTGTTTTTCTCAATCGTACTACGTTTCGTGTTCAAAACAAGGGCTAGTTAATCGTTTTTGGTTGTGTCATTGTCTACCCTGCTGGTTATTTGCTTTGGTGGCTTTTGGTGTAAGGGAATTCGAGACTGGAAGCATTTATCAGAAAGAATTAAACAACACAGTTGTTCCAGCGCAAAGACAGTGAAACTGCAAGAAAATATGGTATTGATACCCATTTTCAAGAAAAAAGGCAAAGTTAAAAAACATTTTGATGAATTAGCTGCTAATCATCGATTTTCAAACCGAGAAAAAATATTAAAATTGAGATTTTCAATAATACACTAGACATAGTAAATTCTCAATTATATACACGTTTTATTGGTATGAGTGCAGTCTGTCATATATTTGATTTTCTAATACCTACAATTTTTTTATATGTTGATGAAGCAACTTTATTACAAAAGTATGACGAATTCCAAAGAAAATATTCAGATAAAATAGGCTCTAGTTTTCACTTAAATTTATGAATATTAACCACCTAGTTTTACATCAACTAACTTAAACGTGGACTGTTCACCAATTATGTAAGGAAATAATGTACAAATATGGAGTGCTAAAATGCGACCTAACAGAAGTATTTACAGCTATGTTATTATTCTTTATAATACCTGTCACTTGTGCAGCAGCTAAAAGGTCATTTTGCAACTCAAAAGTAATAAAAATTCATTTTAAGAAATGATATGAGCCAAACTCCACTCCGGCATTTATACTAAACCGCATCAATTGAATACTAAACTGCATCAAGCTTGGATTTAAACGAAGTCATTGATACTTTTTTCCAAAAATGAAGGGGCTAGTTTCAAGTTTTCGCTCAAATTTATCTGTTTTAGGAATTATATACTAAAGAAAATGAAAGAATCAAGTCGAATATTACTATGTTATATGGGAGGAACCAACAACCACGCGGTTGTACAATTTCTCGAAATCGGTCTTTCTTGTCTTAAAATGTTTGTGCTGAGCCAATTTGGTTATTGCAATACATTTTTAAATCATTGTGAAATTATTTGGATTAAGTGATTTGTAGAGATAAGTATCACTGATATATTGTGCTATTGAAACACTTGCGACATCCAAAAAAATTTACCTCGACAAGACCTTATTGATTTTGGTAACGTTTCCTTAGTTCGAATTTATTTCTGAGAAGTCCCGCTTTTTTCGATGATGAATTCTTGTAACTCTTATGCATGTGCGTTTCGGGAGATTCGAATCAGTTTTAACTGACGATTTGTGTAGTGCGGTTTTATAATGGGTAGGAAAAAATTTACGCTGCTAACAGTAAAAGAGAAAGCTGACATTTTAAAGAAACTAAGTGCAGATATTATGTCAATTTCTTAGCCAAAATACGAACAAAGTTACGTCGGCGGAAACAATATGAGCATTCCATGTTTGCCTAGAATGGGTGGAGTAAAATAACGTTTCAGAGGCTCAGAAGCAACGTAGTACTGAACAAGCGAGCTTGTACCACACAATTAAAAATTTAACATTTTTTTTAATTCCACATAATATACACATATGTATGCATGTATATCTATCTACAAGTATATTTATGTATATAAGTATACTAACATATTTAACTTAAGGGGCTATACCACTGTGACGCATGAAAAATTAGGCGATTTTCGTGAATTTTTTTAAAAGAAAGCACTAGATTGAATGTTTCGACGTTCTATGAACGTAATAAAGTATATTTTTAGCTATATGAAAAAAATTTTTTTTACAAAAATATTGAAAAATAACGGAGTTATGTGCTGTCTGCGGAAGTGCTGAAAAAAAAGTGCCTCAACTGCTGGCATGATTCCGGTCGAATGAGTGGCTGAATCAAAAAAATTCAAAATGTTTATTAAACTTAAATATATTTTTTATACAATGAACTACGATCTTTGAAAAATATCAAAAATTAAGAAAATGGCGTAATTTTGAAAAAAAAAATCGTTTTTTTACGAAAAAATGGTGATTTTTTTAATGCCAAATTGACAATTTTCAACCAATCAAAAAGATCGTAGTCTACTGTATAGCAAATGTATTCAACTATATTCTCGTTGAGTTATAATGTCAGCAATTTTGAAAAATGTCGTTTCGAGAAAAACGCATTTAAAGTTTCACTTATATATGTTTGCACCTCTGAGCGGTCTCTATTTAGAACGCTGTCATTCTAAAACTATTGAAGATACGACCTCGCCGATTTCACATAATATTTTTGAATATATAAACTGTCGAAAAAGAAAAAAAAAAATTTTTTTGAAAGTGTCACTCTGGTATAGCCCCTTAAGGACTTTTGAATTGAAATATGTACATATAAATAATAAAAAAAATATGTTTTTAACAAAAGATTCGTTTATTTTATATGAAAAAAGATACTCGGTACTTGCGACATCCTCAATACTTGCACCAAGCTCGGTTTTCATTGCGTGCAAGAATCCAGATACTACTGTAGTGCAACTGTTAGTGTTAATTTACGTGTATTGTTTTCTTAAATTTCTTTCCTTTATTCATTCTTTTTTCATCTTTGTTCACAATTGTTTGCGTGTTCTTATTTTTCGTGAGTTGCAGTGCATCTCAAACTGCTCGCTACATTAGTTGTGATCTCTGATAACCAATTATAACCTTATTGCATTTATTTCTTAAAAATATACATATTTTTATCATTGCTCTTTTTACTTTTATTATTTAAATTTTTCTTATTTTTATTTAATATTGTTTTTGCCATAATGGCTTGCAATTTCTCGATCTTAGATTCTATTCTTGATACTAAGGGCTGGTCTTGCATAAAATGTAGACCGACAGAAATTGACCTATTTAAGGCAGGTGCGCAATAAATTCAAGGAAATCGGCCGTGAACTTGTAAGCATTACGGAAAAATGTAAAAAAGTGTTGATATAATGTTTCAATCATTTAAATGCCTAAATGATAAAGAAGAGACACCACCCCTTCTTTCTTGAAAAAAGGCCTCCTAAAATTCCTATTAATCTTTCTTCCCCAGAGAAGAATTCCGAAAATGGTGTAACTGAAAATGATAAGCGATAAATAACTCTAAGTCTAAAAATGTAGTTGTAATACCGCGAAAAAAGTAAATTTTCATTTCAAGATTTGCCACGAAACCTACAGTTGACATTAAGTATTATATCTCGTCAAAATTAAAAACGGGCGATACTGATATCCGAAAATTTAACTTTAAATACCACAGAAATATTTCGTCTTTTAAGATCGACATATCCGCTAACAATTTTCCATTGGTTCTTGATAGCTCATTCTGGCCACCTGGTGTCTTTGTGCATGAATTCGAGCATAAACGTAATAAACCCACTGTGGTTGTTGCTAAAATATCATTTTATCATTTATTTATTATCAGATCTTAAAGGTCTTAATACAAAACTAACTGATTTGTATTTAAATAGCATTGATTGTAATTTTAAAATCATTGCTTTTCCAGAGTCTTGTCTAAAACACCACATTTTTAATACGCTTTTATTAGCTTCACTTGTATGTTTGCTTGCATGTTTGTAACTTTTTCCAGTGGTACTGAAACTTAGAATATTTGAGCGAAATAGCTCACCAAAAAGATGGGCTTAAAACGTTTAAATAAAAGTTTCAACTATTGTTGGTGACATTTGTATGCATACATATATGTATGCTCAAATACATATCCTTACAGAAGTTCAGTGCACTCGGGAAAACTTCAACGCTCGTTTACGTCGACATCCCAAAACGTCAACCTTTTTTTACATTGCCTACTCTAAAACGTCAACTCTGAATAAAATCAAATTCTGAATTTAGCAGCAGTTAAAGTACACAAATTTGTACACACACTCATTTATTTTATGAAATCATTTTTTAAATTAGGGATTCCCCTTATAAGTAAAGTAGAAAAGTAGTTGTATCTGCACATATTATCTTTTTATTTATGTTCAAAGGCAAATATTTTGGACTTATTACAAAAGAGTACAAGTGCGGTAGCTTTAGCGAAGCAATATGGTGCAACAAAGTCAACAATTAGCAAGATAAAAATGAAAAAAAAGAAGATTTTGGACTGTGTTACTGACACATTTTCCGATCCATGAAAAAGAAAGACATTAAGAGGATCAGAGTTGGCGAAAATGGAGAAACGTCTCTGCTTTGTTAAGCAAAGAAAAAGGAATTATCCGGTAAATGCATTAGCGCTCAAAGAAACAGCTAAAGAGATCCATCTAAAACTGAAAGAAAAAAATGCTCGCTCAACGCAAGTGATGGCAGGGAATTAAAAAAAGATTTTGAGATCGTCTGCTTAGAATAACTGGGGAAAAGCTGTATTCGCAACCTTCGCTTATCGAATCATTTAAAGTCATGCTGAAGTAAAAAATTGAGGAAGTGGATATATCCCATGATCAACTATACAATGCTGATGAATCAGAATTGATTTGAAAAATTTTCCCAGAAAAGTCTTACGTATCAAGTACCGAAAATACTGCTCCGGGAGTAAAAACTGAAAATCAACGAGACATTTTTAATTTTGTGCTAATGCTTCCGGAAGTCATAAACTTAAGTTGTTGATGATTGGGAAGGCAAAAATCTACGCGCTTTCAAAAGTTCCAACTGCCCTACTACGTACAAAAGTTCCAAGCCCTCATGGATGACATCAGCCATTTGTAGCGGTTGGTTTCACAAATTATTTGTGCCGCAGGTTAAAATTTCTTTGCTGCAGAGAAAATATAATTTTCAGTAGCTAAGATTTTCTGATTTTAGGTAACAGATTTTCTTTTAAAAAAGAACTTGTCTGTCAAAGCACTGCTCCTAATCGACAATGCTCCGTCTCATCTAGGTGAAATGGAGCTTAAAACCGAAGATGGAAACATAATTGTCGATTTTTAAAATTGTTTCAACAACACGACAGGTAATTTTTAATTTTTTTCAGGAGTGGAATGAAGATATTTTGCTGGATAATGTTTCTAATTCGTGTGAAATTGAGGAGTTAGAAGTGCTCGATGATGAGGAGAACCATTTAGATACAAATGTGCAGACAATAAAACCAAGCAAAGTTGTCGAAATATTAAACAGGGCGTTGGATTAGGCTCAATGCGAGAATGTTGAGCAAAATTACTTAAATGTATTAAGACGTTTAAGAGAGAAGGCTCTCTTCCAAGTGTTCGAAAAAAAACCGAAAAGAAATAATTAAAGGAAGCCAGAGAGACTCGTTTGCAGCAAGTGCGTCAGCATTTAACAGAGCCCCAAGCCTCAGAACCAGAGGAAGCCAGAGAGACTGGTTTGCAGCTTGTTCGCCAGCATACAGCAGATACCCGAGCCTCAAAACCAGAAAAAGCCAGAGAGGCTCGTTTGCAACAAATGCGGCAAACAAAACGCAGAGCTCTGAAGGTTACGTAAAGCTAGTGTAATGGGCATTAGGCAGACAATTAACTCGTTTTCTGATACGATAAATGAACTCATATTTGCCCAATGAATTAAGGCAAGAAAATGGTAGGTTGCTTACCATCGTTGTAAGTTCCATTTCAATTGTATGAAAAATATTCCAACATCTAAATCTTATTGGAACAATCTGGATCCAGGCCGAGCCGAGCAAAGGCTGATTTTACGTAATATTCCATTTGTCAAATTATGAAATTAAGTGCAATATAGTTTTCGAGGTCAAGCGCTGCAGTTTTATTAATATTTAATTAAATCAATACAAAGGTTTTTAAGTTTTTTTTTTTAATTTAATTCAATATTTACGTAAAACTAAAAAAAAGTATAACACAACAAAGAAATTCAATATAAAATAAAATAACTGTTAATATAAGAAGTATGCAAGAAAAAATATTAATTGAATGTCAAAATTGCTATATAAAAATATTATTTGATTAAGCTTTTGACCTTTAAATCTGTTTCTTCTATCATTTATTATTTGATCAGCTTCAGAGAAAACTCTTTCAGCCGGAACTGAAGTAGCGGGTATACATAAATATTTTTTTGACAGTAGTTTAGAGGATTTTGATGCCTTTCAAGGAAATCTTGCCTAAGATATTGGTCTAACGCCATATGTTCATTAACACTAGTGGCGGTGTGGCAAATAGTTTTTGCTTCCGCCACTTTTTGCTCCAGTAGAGTCCAAAGAGATAATTCACTTCTATCCACGCAATTCTATTACTGGTACTTTAGAATCCCTTGGATTTCTTTGAATTAAAGTTGGTACTTCTTCTGCCATTTAAATTGTGGGTCTAAGAAAGTTGGTTTGGCATGCATCTTGTCAAACTCTAATTGTCTAAGTCCTCGGGATATAACTTCCATCAAACTACTTTTTATGCATTCTCGGTCCGTAGTTCTCATTTATTGCGATTTAATTGTATATTGGAGTTCTCTGACTAAAGGTACAACCAGTGACATAGTTTTGCGCAGAAAGTTCTGTTGCCATATGCTCTATCGGCTTCATTACGTTGATAGAATCTCATAATCGTTCCCATTCTCCTGGATAGCGGTTCTTTATCAAGCATATACGTTCCATCATGAGATGGCCAGAATTCCATCTAGTAGCAACATCTTGCTTCATCTTAATATCGCTTTTACATGCTTTTACGTTTTTCTGTAGCTTGAGAGCTATGGTTGAAACATGTTGCTAAAGCTCTGAAATCTGAAGACCAGCCTTTATGACATCAACAACGCAAAATTTAGGATGTGAGCCATACATGGGAGGTTTTTGTGAGATATCACTTATCCCTTTTTTAATATTTGCACCATTATCACTTTCTATCGTAACTATTTTGTTAAAATTAAATTAACCACTCGTAAAAACCGCTTTTTAATTCTAGTGCTATATTTTGCGCAGTATGTGAGCCGAACACTTTTTTAGTTGACAGGACAGCAGAGACCATTTTATAGTATTATCCCAAATAAAATGACTTGTAACAGACAAAAAAAACAGTTCTTGTTATGGTTCTGGTTCTGACATGTGGACTGTTGTTATAGAAATGTGTAAAATATTTTGCAAAAGATCATAAAGCTTTTTCCATGCTTCATTATATTTCGCAGGCAACATCCTATTGGAAAGAAGTTTCCTGTTTGGGATGGAATAGAAGGTCTGAAGCTATTTTGTATATTCACGGAATCCTTCATTCAACAATAGAAAGTGGTAGTAGATTTTAAGATATAAGAGATTCATCGATACTTCTCTTTTCGGTTTCTGAAAGCTCAGATCTAGTGCTTGAAACAGAGGGCAGTGCAAGTCCTTCTTTTTAATAGCGATAGATGCCTTCGTCGTAGGTGATCATTCAAATTTGATGTATAACCAGAAAACTTAAAATTTTTTTTTACAAATATGTATTATAGTTGACACTGTTACCATTTTTAGTAAAAAAAACTCCTGATAATACCTCAATGAAGTTTTATTCAGTAACTTACCGCTGATGAGGTACAATGAAACGCTTGCATCGAGGGAGAATTATTTCATTCTATTTTTTTTTTTGTATTTTCTTATCTTATATACCTAAATATATGTGTATGTATTTTTATATTTTATGCAACATGGGGTTGTTTTTAAGTGTACAATTCAATATATGTGTGTGTGTGTTTAATGTTATCTGATTTGGATTTTTAAAGTGTAAATTTATGACTTGTGTTTACTCATTTAGTTCCTATAAGCATTTTTATGCTCTTGCAATAAGTTGTTACAAAGTATTATACAAAGTTTTGTTCACCTAAGGGTTTTTACGTACCACCTAAAACTAATCGAGATAGATATGAGGTTATACAGGATGACGAGTCTGTCTGTCCCTCCGTCCGTGCAAGCTGTAACTTGAGTAAAAATTGAGATATCTTGATGAAACGTGGTACGTAGGTTCCTTAGTACAAAAAAACATTCGAGTTCGTATACCTACAAAGTGCCATAACTAAGCAAGTAATTAAGATATAAAACAGTAATTAGAAACAGGGGATCACAGTAGCAAGGGGCACCTGTGGATAAATTCAAATTTTGAAAAAGTGAACGTGAATATTCTAGGGGCCGGATATGTTTAATGTAGATATCTCCTAAACCACTAAAGCTACAACAACCAAATTCGCATATTGCAAGAACTACTACCGATAGAGTGAAATGAAAGAAATTGGAAAAAAACCTATTTGCGAGAGGCGGCCTGAGAAAGTGGATGATGGGTGTGGTACCGTCCACTTTTTGGTGAAATCCCATGTCTCGGGAGCCGACTGACCGATTTCGATAAAATTTGGAAAGTGGCATTCTCTTTATATTTCTATGCCACTCTGTGATAATGTGTGCAATCGGACAATAAACAATCCCACTTCTGATTAATCCTAGGTACCGAATATGTGGATAATACTTCTCTTATAATGGTATCTCTGCATGTCGAAAATGGGTTAAATCGGACCAATATTTCTCTTAGTCCCCATATAGCATATGAATTTCGAACTTTCGGGTAACTTTGTACTGCGTATATCGCCCAATATGTGAGTTATTATCCCAATGCCAATAAGAGGGTGTGTTTTATTCATAAGAGTGTATCTTTGTGTATTCTTCTTCTTTATTGGCGTAGATGGTATCCCCGCAAAACTAATACGGCCGTGTAAACTGACGTTGAGCAACAAGAAAAGCTCTGTCAGGATCGGGAAGAACCTCTCCGAGCCGTTCGATACCAAACGAGGTTTCAGACAAGGCGACTCCCTATCTTGCGACTTCTTCAACCTGCTTTTGGAGAAAATAGTTCGAGCTGCAGAACTAAATAGAGAATTTACCATCTTCTATAAGAGTGTACAGCTGCTGGCGTATGCCGATCATATTGATATCATCGGCCTCAACACCCGCGCCGTTAGTTCTGCTTTCTTCAGGCTGGACAAAGAAGCACAAAATGGCAGTGAACTAGGGCAAGACGAAATATCTCCTGTCATCAAACAAACAGTCGTCGCACTCGGGACTTGGCTCTCATGTCACTGTTGACAGTCATAACTTTGAAGTTGTAGATAACTTCGTTTATTTAGGAACCAGTATTAACACCACCAACAATGTCAGTAACAGGTGCTACTTTGGACTGAGTAGGCAATTGAAAAGTAAAGTCCTCTCTCGACGAACAAAAGCCATCTATAAGTCGTTTATAATTCCCGTCCTGCTACATATATGGTGCAGAGGCTTGGACGATGACAGCAACCGATGAGTCGACGTTACGAGTTTTCGAGAGAAAGGTTCTGCGAAAGATTTATGGTCCTTTGCGCATTGGCCACGGTGAATATCGCATTCGATGGAACGATGAGTTGTATGAGATATATGACGACATTGACATAGTTCACAGAATTAAAAGACAGCGGCTACGCTGGCTAGGTCATGTTGTCCGAATGGACGAAAACACTGCAGCTCTGAAAGTATTCAACGCTGTGCCCGCCGGTGGAAGCAGAGGAAGAGGAAAACCTCCGCTCCGTTGTAAGCACCAGGTGGAGAAGGACCTGGCTACGCTTGAAATATCCAATTGGCGCCACGTAGCGAAAAGAAGAAACGACTGGCGCGCTGTTGTTAACTCCGCTATAATCGCGTAAGCGGTGTCTACGCCAATTAAGAAGAAGAAGAAGTATTGAAAAATATAAGAGTATTTTTCTTACCCTCGTTTAAACATAGTGCCATAGTGATAGGCACTGTGGATTTTTAGAAAAATTTGTGCGGTCAAATAACCACATATGCAAAAATATATAAATACATATACATATACGTTAATATTTGTGGTGCCTAAAAAAGTGCTGTGCAGTGGTGAAATAAAAATAGAAGTACATACATACAAAAATCAATAAAATAGTGCAGGGCTAAATATAATAGCAAAAAGAGGTGAAATTCAACAAAACAGAAATGATAAAAATGTAAAATAAAAAAGAAAACGGTGTGAAACAATAACAGCTATAAGAAAAAAAAGAACGGGCGCGAAATAAATACTAAGCTGAATAATATATAGCGGATGCGAATCGCAACAAAATATACATACACATGTAACTGCAAAGAGCGGTCGCGAACTAACAAAAAAGATAAAATAACAACAACCACACCAAATCAGCACCACCACAGCAAAGAATTGGGAAGAAGAGCCGAAGCAAAAGTACACACACTAACCTTACGAACATTGTCCCCAAAAACCCCCTGGAGGAAAATAAAGTGAGTCGTATCGATTCCTTTTAATATTTCTTTTTCTATTTAAATAAATATATGCATGTACATATATTTAATACCTTTATTTTTGCGGTTTTTATAAAAAGTCCGTTAAAATAAAATATAAAAGGAAAAATCCGTTGCCAAACTGTTTTAGTATTCGGTTTATTTTCCGGTAAAAACCGAAATACCGCTAGAAACAAAACAGTTTGGTAATACATGTAATAAATTATGGATTGCCAATAAATGCTTAACGTTGTGTTGAAACACACAAAATATAAATCTCCACAAAAAAAACAAAAAAAATTCTCAAGCATTTACTTGCGCACTAATTTCCAGCAATACCCCCTTATACTAAATCAAAATTAATTAATTAATGCAAAATATAAGCGGACAAAAATAAAGAAATATTCAAGCCTAAACATATACATACATATATACGTTCATATATGTATGTAAATAAAAAAAATATACCTACATACATACATATATCCCACATACATATATATGTATATATTTGTCATATCTTCCAAATATACTTACATATGTATGTACATATATATTCTGTACAAAGAGTATAATTTGCTCCTTTATATGTAACATATAATTTATACGAATAATACCTAGATATATATTTGCATATATACTTATGTATGTACATTCATACATATCCACAAACAATTAAAGTTACGGAAATTATTCTGCTAATTTTCTTTTCGCGGTTTCTCTGCTCTACTGCGAGCATATACATAGTATGTATGTACACGCGTATTTATGTACAAGTACATACGGTATCATTATAAGTACGGAAAAACATTTGGTAAAAAAATATACCCCATTTACATCGGGTACAATTTAAATAAAATAAACTTTTTTTTCAATTAAAACATCAAAAATTTAATACTGATCGTCAGTACGTTATTAAGCGGCGGAAAATTTATTATAATAATGAATTAAAATTAAAAATGTGTACAGTCGTGTATCGTCACATATGTATATAAATACGCATTGTGCTTAAAGTCCACATTGGCATATATTAAAGCGTAATACATATCTGCATACATACATGCATATGTACAAAGTGCAGCGATCTCTAAAACGAGCTCTCATTTGCACATAATAAACAAAAAATAAAAAAACACTTATAGATATAATATAAGAGCTACATATAAGACTTACGGACACAAAATACAACACATACATATAGTATATATTAGGGTGCATCAAAAAAATTTTTGATTTTTTTTTTAACTCTTACCCCCTCAAATGTTAGTGATTGACAAACAAAAAATCCCCTCCCTCAAGCCAGGCGCTGTAGCTTAACTCTAAGGGGTCGCTATTTTTTTTTTTAGGTTCCCATACATTTAACATAGGAATTTTCGTTTTTTCATTCAAACTAAAATTTCACCAACTAATTTTCGTTTCTCAAAAATAACCCTCACATATTCAGAAAGTTCACTTTTCAAATTTCTGCGACAAGGTTTGATTATCTCAATTAAACGATTAAACATAGTGATTTTCAATTTGGAATTTTTTCAATAAAAAATAAAAAAAGTTTCTGAGAATAATAATTTTGTCGCGGGAATTTTAAAAGTTTGAAAAGCCAACTTTATAAATATGTGATGGTTATTTTTGAGAAACGAAAATTTGTTGTTGAAATTTTAGTTTGAATGAAAAAACGAAAATTCCTACGTTAAATGTATTACAACCTAAAAAAAATAGCGACCCCTTGGAGTTAAGCTACAGCGCCTGGCCTGAGGGAGGATTTTTTGTTTGTCAATCACTAACGTTTGATGGGGTAAGAGTTGAAAAAAAAATCAAACAAATTTTTTGAAGCACCATAGTATATATACAAATAATTTTTGCGGTTAACAAAAACTAATTTAATAAAATTAAAGCGAAATTAAATTGAATTCTCGGAAAAACAACTCTTATTTAACTTAAAAGAGTTTTCGTTATACATAAGCATACGGCAATTAAAAGCGTTTTTATTTATTAATTTAATTCAAAACTCTTATTTACATAAGAAAGTTCAGGCATCCACCTCGAGGTGGCCACATGTGACACAGAAACCTTTTATGAAGAATGGCCATCCTTCCGGGACATGTTTACAGCCGTTTACATCAAACATACGCAACTATCAAAAGCACAAAAATTGTATCACCTCAGATACAAAACCAAAGGTCAAGCAGGGATAATAGTAAAACAGTTCGCTTTTAATGGCGATAATTTGGCTTGGGAAGCTCTAAAAACTAGATACGAAAACGAAAGAATACTGGTCGATAAACAAATAACGACACTAACCACGACACACCCAATGTGAAATTGCGGAAAGGGTAGATAAAAAATTAGTCAGAACAAAAAACATTAAACAAGACCAAAATAGAAGCTTCAATAGACCCCAAGCTAGAAGCAACAACAATATAAACAGAAGCTTTTACAAAACGCAATCGTTCACATCCGAACTAAAAAAACCAACGTTATGCGAACTATGTAAAAGAAGGCATAGGCTTATATGTATCTTGCGAGAAGTTTAAAACTTAAAAGTTAACCAACGAAATAATTTTGTCAGGTCAAAAAAACTTTGCACAAATTGCCTGTCACATGCGCACACATGTGCAAATTGCAAAAGGAAATTCAATTGCATCTCTTGTCATAAAAGACATCATTCAATGCTTCATTACAGCATATATCGCATCTCACCCCAAAGAAGCGCTTATACAAAAAGAACCACGGGCTCAACTCCAAAAGCAAATACAGAAAACCAAACTATTAAAAATTGCCAATAAACGCCATGCTGCTCAAAGGCACAAAAATTTCGATTGCTACACAGCGAAACTCAAAGTAGACCAATTACCCCCATAATAACTCAAATTGAGGAAACCTCGAACGAATGCCTCAATTCACAATCGAGAGATAAGAAAACTCCCTCCCCTATCAAATGAAACTATAAAGGATCAGTATTATGAAGCCTTTTCTCGAGGCACAACTACTCGATCAAATAATGGCCGATACGTCGTACGACTACCACTAGAGCCACAATTTTCCAATACTCCATATATTGGTAGAAAAAATAAAGTCAGAATTCAATCTAACAATATTAAAAACTCAAATATATGATACTTTTCGACCCCGAAGGATGGCTTTCGCCAATAATGAAAAAAAACACAATCCTGAACAAATCCTTAAGCGGTGGCAGGCTACTACTTGCCAAATTAATGCACAGGCGTTCAAATATTACATATAATGAAATGGTTCAAAAAGTCGAAAAATCGACTAACTAATGTGTAAACATAAATCGACGCATAAACTAGTGCCTAATAATTTCCAAATAATAAAAAATAATTTTATTTATACTAAAAATTAAAGTTAAGGGTACACCATATGCCCAATGCGATACTGCGATGCACCTATCTGTTGTAAAACTTTAACATTCCACTTTTAAAAAAGTAGATGGAAATTACCACAATACAATTCGAAATGAAGCCGTTCTCCATTCATGGTCATTTTCTCGCAAGATCCCTCTAATTTCATAGTCCTAACTCCAGGGCTAAGGAGTACCCATTCTGGCCATATCTGAGTCAAGCATGGAGATACTATCCTTCGTAAGCCGAGAATAAATTAAATGCAACCAATTGACGATCATACAGAAAAGGCAACTAATAAACAACCAGTATACCAAACTGATAAAATAAGAAATTGTAAATAACCGCCCATAAAATTAATAAAAGCAAAAAATTTTTTTGCTATAATAATAATAAGTCGTCAAAATACGCAAAACAAGTACTACTTCAAGCACCAATAATTACACAAAATACAATTTTCTATTAAAACCCAAATCGCTTCTTACAGCAAATGTTCTGCGCCCTCGGCTACTTCCCAACGGTTAGTCTCAGATTATATATATAAAGCTAGGCAAAATATTCGCC
This sequence comes from Bactrocera tryoni, assembly GCF_016617805.1. Lineage (NCBI taxonomy): Eukaryota > Metazoa > Arthropoda > Insecta > Diptera > Tephritidae > Bactrocera > Bactrocera tryoni. Next base: position 38,956,453 of record NC_052500.1, on the reverse strand, counting down.
TAGGGGCCCAGGTTGTTTAAATGAGTTAAACATCCACCCCTCTTTCGAGTAAAACTGGCAAATCCTAATAAAGCAGCTCAATTCACCACAGCTGATGACACTACAACATAACACCAACACAACTCACCACATACATTGACTCACACGTCTAACCGGATGCGTGCATTGCCAATGATGGCACCTTCCAATAATAAAGTGAACATCTTAAAAATTATACATATGATACATCAAATTAAAGGAAAAATCTTCTATTTTATTTTTGGAAACTTAAAATAGTAATAAATAGAGAAATAACTCGCAACATACAAAATTCGTTCCACACAACTAACCGGAAAATTAAAAGATGTAAGCTTCTACAAATAACTGTAATTCTAATCGTTGTGGAATTTCACTTGAACAAACACTGAATATTCTTTTCTGTATAGTAGTTACCGGTAAGTTTGTGAGCAAGCAACACGACAATATGACGCCCCCGCGTACTCATACTTGTACCGAAATTCGGGAGCTAGTTATTCAGTTACGGGAAAAGGAAAAATCATTAAAGATATTTCGGAGATTGTGAAAAGGAGTACTTCAACTATCTTTGATATTATAAAGAAGTTTGAGAAGGAAAGTAGGATTAATAATATTAGTAGACCTGGTCAAGGAAAGAAACTAAGACAAGCTCACGAAAACTTTAGACTGAAAATTTTTGAAAAAAATCCCTTTTCCTCGGCGGAAAAGTAAGAAACATATTGGAAAATGAAAAAGGGCAGAAGGTTTCAACTGAAGCAATTCGCCGCACACTTAGAAACTTCGATTTACATGGTAGAGCAGTTGTAAAAAAGCCGTACATATCCTAAAAAAATAGAAAGAAAAGGCTAGAATTTACGAAATTGCATTTAACAAAGCCTAATGAATTTTGGCAAAAGGTAAATGGCACAATTTTAATTTGGTAATCATAAAACAATATTATTTCTTCTTTTTCAAGGTTTCTTTTCACAGGCGAAAGCAAGTTTAACTTGCAGGGATCTGATGGCTGAAATTTTGTATGGCGGCGTCCCAACGAAGCTTACTTGCCAAACTATACTAGGGCAACATGGATGTATATCGGTTAAAGGAACGGGCAACCTGCATTTCGTGCAAGGTATTATGGATCGTTTCTAATATGTCGACGTTTTAAAGGAAAATGTGAAGCAGTCATGTGTCACATTGGGAATTAAAGACAATTTTATATTTTACCAAGGCAACGGTCCGAAGCACAAATCGGAGATTGCTCGTACTTGATTAATATACAATTGCTCTCATGTACTGGATACACCTGGCCAATCTCCACATCTGAACATTATTGAGCACGTATGACAAGAAGTCAGTCGAAAAGTGTACCAAAGGCAGTATTCTAATGTTGCTGGGCTCAAAACGGCTATTTTGGAGGCTTGGAACGCAATACCACCAGAATTTTGTCAAAAACTTATCACCTCTATTCCAAGGCGACTAGAAGCAATTTTATCTGCAAAAAGATATGCTACGAAATATTAGTAATCATTAGCTTTTTAAAAAATCATGTTAGTTGTGTGGAACGAATTTTGTATGTTGAGCGTTGTTTCTTTAAGTTTTACGCTGTGAATTCATTTATTATTACTTTTAAGTTTCTAAAAATAAAATAGAAGATTTTTCCTTTATTTTGATGTATTATATGTATGGATGGTGCCATCATTGGCAATGCACGCATCCGGTTAGACGTGTGAGTCACTGTATGTATGCAAAAAGGATGGACAAAGGGAAGGCACACACAATTCGTCATATACAATGCGCTCATGAACATTCGCCTTATATACATCACATTCGTCACATACAGTTCGCACATCAACATACGTTTTTTCGTCACCGATCTCGCGCTGCAATTAACTCTCGCTTATACACATTAAATCGGATCAATCATGCATGCAGCGTTCAACAATTAATTCGACCGGGATTCCGCACATCGTCTAATTCTCATCTGAATAAGATTAATTTATTCGATCGAATCTTGGCATGTAGCGAATTCTTTTACATATCTACCATACATTTTTATTGTTAAATACGAATTTAGTTTTGGGGCTTGTAACACGTCATTGCCCTATTGGCTTCCACGCAGTAAGGCTGGGAATCCTACCAGACGCCATCTGCAGAAACTGTTCGGAAGAAGATTAGGTGGAAACAACTCAACACTTCCTTCTTGGCTGATCACTTAATCACTTGGGGGCGCATACCTTCAGACATCCCACCGAACTGGCGGACATAGGAGTTCTTATTTTCTATGGCCTCGCAAAGGACTACATACATATACATATGTACATAGTAGTCCACGTTCGATCAACGATGTAGCCTAAACTGACCAAAGCACATTGGATTTAATCACTAAAAATAAACATAAACAATAAATGAAGGCTAACTTCGATATAAAAAAACACTCTGTCATTTTTACATACTTGAGTAATGATACGTCATTTTGTTTAACGAAATCAAGCACTTGATGATACGTCTTTTTGAATTTTTAATATAGCTTAGGTATTTTTGATCGCAGAAGCTTAAAATTTGCGACACATATGTAATATGATGTGGTGAATCGTAATCAGTAAAAAAACTCATTTTTGAATTTTTTAATGATACGTTATTTTGCATTTCAGGTGACGATATGAAAAATATATCGCAAAACACCCCACGCTTTTCTTACAATAATACCCGAATTTTTGGTTCGTTATTATCTTTAGCTTATACTAAGAATTATTATTCTCTTTTTAGTTTGATGTGCTTTAAAAGCGTGTTTTTTTTAATTTTTTTTAAACAATAATATATTTATTTACTTTTTAGTTTAATGTGGGAAAAATATTAACTATAACATGCTTTATTGTTAAAGTAAATCGATAATTAATTATAAATTTTTAATTTTTTTATTTAATGTTTACTCTGACTCTTCAGTGAAGTGATTTTTTATAATACATTGAAAAGCAAAGTTTTCCAGGTGCCTACTTACTACACTTGCTATGAAAATTTTCTCTCGTTTAATATCACCATTAAGTTGATTTTTAGTACTCTCTGTAATGACAGTAAACTATTGCTTTGATCAATACTCATAGCCTGCTGAACTCTTTGCAATTAATCATTGCTCATTGCAGTGTCCGGTAGTTCTTCTTCTCTAAATTCAAGATTCATAATCTCTGGCTGTTCGAAAATTTCATTTGATTGAATGCATTTTCAAGCTGTTAGTCGCGCCCTCGAAATTGGCGCATATGCCTACTCATTTCCTTCAAACGATTCTCTCAATGTAAGAAGGACTCTTTTGTATTATCGAAACCTTCAAGTAATTAAGTCTCCGAATGATAAGGCATATATTGAAGGAGTAAGCTGCAAAAAAAGTTTTCTGGATCTGATGTTGCTATAAAGTATGACACCCTAACAACTGCGGGAACCTTTCTAACAACCATTTTGCCATTCTGCTTTCGATAAGTACTTTACTATAGTACGAGTACGGTATCGCTTCGTTTGTTCGCATGGCTGAATATCCATGTTGCCTGCCCACAGTCTTAATAACTCTGGGTGGTAAATATTTATCCAACTATCTTCCTTTCGACGCTTAAATAAACAAATTCTACCTCCTTTACGAAAATCATCCATAGGGTTATATACATAAATGATCAGGGTGAAAAGTTGAAATCCGGTTGACTGTCCGTCCGTCCATCCGTGCAAGCTGTAACTTGAGTAAAAATTAAGATATCTTGATGAAACTTGGTATACAGTTTTCTTAGTACAAGTTAGTTCGAGTTCTTAGATGGCCGTAATCGGACCATTGCCACTCCATTAACCGAAAACCTCTAAACTACCATAACTAAGCACTAAATTAATATATAACAAGTAAGGAAGGGCTAAGTTCGGGTGTCACCGAATATTTTATACTCTCGCATGATAAAGTGATAATCGAGATTTCATTATACGTCATTTACATATTTTTCAAATACCGTATTTTTGTAAAGTTTTATTCCGCTATCATCATTGGTTCCTAATGTATATATCATACAGAGAAGGCATCAGATGGAATTCAAAATAGCGTTATATTGGAAGAAGGCGTGGTTGTGAACCGATTTCACCCCTATTTCGTGCATGTCATCAGGGTGTTAAAAAAATAGTATATACCGAATTTCATTGAAATCGGTTGAGTAGCTCCTGAGATATGGTTCTTGGTCCATAAGTGGGCGGCGCCACGCCCATTTTCAATTTAAAAAAAAAGCCTGGGTGCAGCTTCCTTCTGCAATTTCTTCCGTAAAATTAAGTGTTTCTGACGTTTTTTGTTAGTCGGTTAACGCATTTTTAGTGATTTTAAACATAACCTTTGTATGGGAGATGGGCGTAGTTATTATCCGATTTCTTCCATTTTTGAACTGTATATGGAAATACCTGAAGAAAACGACTCTGTAGACTTTGGTTGACATAGCTATAGTAGTTTCCGAGATATGTACAAAAAACTTAGTAGGGGGCGGGGCCACGCCCACTTTTCTAAAAAAATTGCGTCCAAATATGCCCCTCCCTAATGCGATCCTTTGTGTCAAATTTCATTTTAATATCTTTATTTATGGCTTAGTTATGACACTTTATAGGTTTTCGGTTTCCGCCATTTTGTGGGCGTGGCAGTGGGCCGATTTTGCCCATCTTCGAACTTAACCTTCTTTTGGAGCCAATAAATACGTGTACTAAGTTTCATCATGATATCTCAATTTTTACTCAAGTTACAGCTTGCACGGACGGACGGACAGACGGACGGACAGACGGACGGACGGACAGACAGACATCCGGATTTCGACTCTACTCGTCACCCTGATCACTTTGGTATATATAACCCTATATCTGACTCTTTTAGTTTTAGGACTTACAAACAACCGTTATGTGAACAAAACTATAATACTCTCCTTAGCAACATTGTTGCGAGAGTATAAAAATCAAATTCGGCACAGTGGATCGCAGTAGCCAGAGGCACCTATGGGCAAAAATTTTTGAAAAGTTTAATGTATATAGCTCCTAGCGTTTTTTCTGAAGGTTCACTTAGTAGTTTTATGAGATCAATGTTGCCAGAGTTGTGGGCTGTTGAGTGAAGCATAGGACAGAGTGTGAGTAAGTGTTTGATAGAAGCGGTGTCATCGCTAAGGGGGCAAATGGATGGGCTTTTACCCGATAGTAAGTGGGCGTGTGTTATGATAGTGTGTCCAATCCTTAATCGAGTATATGTCTTCATTGCGCTAGTTGGAACTGTTGACGAGTAGATTATTCGATTTCTGGCTGAGTTTATGACCGCCTTTTGTGCTTAATAAGGTTAGAAATGTCTTGCTTGGATGAGACATAGTATGTTAAGGCAGGAGTCCTGGCTACATTTTTCGCAGCGAGGTCTGCAAAGTGGTTGCCTGTAATACCAGCATGGAGGGATCCACATTACTTGGATTTTCTGAGGGGCACCAATGACCGCGTCCCTGATAACTTCTATTATGGGATTGCGATTGGAAGGAGACGTTATTGCAGACATACAGGATTTGCGTGATTAACTGTATGAAGGATAGCAGATCCTTCAGCGGTAAATACAGAGCTCGTTGAGGGGAGAAGCCAATTGCAAATAATTTCTCCTGTGGCAGTGACAACTGCTAACGAAGTGGAATCGATGGACTTGGAGCCATCCGTAAACAATAACTTCCAGCCATTATTTGTATAATTAGATTCCAGTTCAGCAAAGGTTTGTTGAAAGACTTCGTTTGGTGTGTTTTGCTTGGACAAAAACATAAGCTTATTCTGTAGGATTTTATCATTGATCAGACAGGGAGGATGTCGAGTGGTGAATTTGCAAAGTAAAATATTATTTTCTGCAGCGAAACTTAAGCATCTCGAAATAGCCGATTGTATTCTTGGAATTTTTCTTTTTTTCGTGGCATGGGTGATAGTTGTATTTAGTAATGGGTTGGTGTTCTCAGCCGTTTTCGCAAGAATTTGGAGCGAAAAATCTATAATTTTATTTTGAATAGTTGGTAAACCAGATTCAGCCATTATCGTTTTTATTGGCGAGGTTGGAAAGGCCCGGAGACTTCGCCGTATTGCGCAATGGTATGGTGCATTTAAAAGGTTGATACTGCTTTTGGAGCAATTGCCATAGATGGGAAGCCCATAATCTATTTTTGAAGTTAGCAAAGCTCTGACAACATTGACTAGTGTGTTCCGATGAATAAATGAATGCTTAGACGAGAGATATTTAACAATATTTAATCGTGTCATTAACGAGTTTCTGACATATTTACAGTGAGTATTAAAGTTTTAATTAGAGTCAAAAATTAATCATAGTATTTTCAGCTGTGTTTTACATACATCCGATGTTAGTTTGGTTGTGGGTAAGTGAAATACTGTTGCAATTTTGCTTCCTACATACATGAAAGATATGTGTTTTGTCTAAGGAAAGTGAAGCACCAGACTCCAGTGACCAAGTCTCAATTCTGGCGAGTATATTAGTAAATAAGGATTGAGCTAAATTAACGTCAGAGACTTTTGTGTAGATTAGAACATCGTCAGCATAGATCTGGTGCTCAACTCCTATGTAATTTTTTATCATCCTACTAATATCATCGAAAGCAATGATAAAAAGGAAGTCTGAAAGAGGTGAGCCTTGCGGCGTACCATTAGAAACCGGGAGTGTTGAAGAAAGAAAAGCATTTACGTTGATTTTGAGTTTTTTTGTTTGTGAGAAAGTTAGTAATAAAACGTATCATATTCTGGCCTATTTTCCATTTTCTAAGTTGTCGAATAATAATATGGGCTCCAATTTTGTCGAAAGCTCTGTGAAAGTCCAGAGATAGTACGGACACGTGGTTTTTGCTGGACAAAGCGTTAGTAATGAAGTAGTCTGAAAGAGGTGAGCCTTGCGGCGTACCATTAGAAACCGGGAGTGTTGAAGAAAGAAAAGCATTTACGTTGATTTTGAGTTTTTTTGTTTGTGAGAAAGTTAGTAATAAAACGTATCATATTCTGGCCTATTTTCCATTTTCTAAGTTGTCGAATAATAATATGGGCTCCAATTTTGTCGAAAGCTCTGTGAAAGTCCAGAGATAGTACGGACACGTGGTTTTTGCTGGACAAAGCGTTAGTAATGAAGTAGTCTAGTTGGATTAAAGCATCTAACGTGCCTTGACCTTTTTTGTAGGCGACTTGATTCGGTGATATGAACTTGTTTCGCTAAGCATACCACATCAAGCGGTAGCCACGATCTTTTCCAAAATTTTGCCCATACATGGAAGGAGGGAAATCTGCCTATAGTTAGCAAGTTCATCGGAGGATTTGTGTGGTTTAAGTATTGGTATAACACAGGACGTTTTCCAAAATTGGGGGTAGATACCAGTATTGAAAATTTTGTTGTAAAGCTTTACCAATCGGGGTGGATCTGATAATTGGATAAGAAATTTTATCTTGCCCCGGGGACTTACCCTTAACGGTAGATGCAACGAACTCGAATTCAGACAGTGAAATGCTGGTTTCTATTTGTTTAGCAGAAAAAAGAAAGAGGGGAGACAGAGTAGGAAGTGTCGGACCGTGTGGTGGTTTTAGAGGTTTGAAACTGTGTGCTGAATGAAATATCTGAGCTTGTTTCAGAATAGTGGTTTGCAAATAACTCGGAAATATCGGATGGATTGGTTACCAAACCTGTTGGCCACTTTACGCATTGAATGGTTAGATTTCTAGGCACTCCAGAAAGTTTTTTTAAAGGGTTCCATATTAACTTAGGACTAGACGAAGGATTTATTTTCCTTGTGTAATCCTGAAAACATTTACTCTTGGCCTGTTTCGCGGATCGACGGAAAATAGCATTGGCTTTCCTGAAAGATATTAAGTTGACTAGTGATCGAGCCCGTTTGTATTCATACCAAGCTGTCTGTTTTTTTTCCGCAATTCAGCGATTTCTTTATTCCACCAAGGAACACTCTTTGAACTTGCTGTTGGCTTTGTATGAGGAATGCTAACATTCGCTGCTGAACGGATAATTTTTGTTAAACTCGCTTTCTTGGTTAGGGTTGTCAGATATTGGGGTATTATTGCCATTTATCTCGCAATGTGTCTGAAACTTCTCCCAATCAGCGTAATCAGTTTTGAATACCTTGTTCATTTTGTGGTTTTTCGTTGTTGAACCTAGGTGCAATTTTAGTACAATGGGGAAGTGATCGCTTCCATGCAGGTGATCGAGTATACTCCATTCGCACTCTGTGGCAAGTGTGTCGGTGCACATTGTAAGATCTACATGGGAAAAAGTGGAGTGAGTGGAAAAGTGTGTCGCGGATCCGTTATTCAAACATAATAAGTTAAGAGAAAAGTAAAGCGTTTTCAATGCATTTGCTCCTCTTGATGGCTATCGGAGAGCCCCATAGTGGACTCCATGCATTAAAATCATCAGCGAAAATTAAAGGAGTAGAAGCTTGATTGATTAATTGCAGGATGTTTGTACTGGTAAATTGTTCGTCTGGTGCAATATAGATTTTTTTAACTAAGATACATAATTTCGATCGACATAGCCAGCAAGTTTGATTGAATGGCTTTAATTTTGTGTGGAATATCTCTTCTTATGAGAATCGCAATGCCTCTTTTACCAGTGCTAATATGTGGAAGATTGTGAAACATGCCAATGTACTGCTCAGGAGTAAAAGCCGACAAGTTGAAAGAGATGTGAGTTTCATTTAAGAGTATAATAGCTGGGGCATGATCTTGTATTAATAATTGAAGCTCATTGTAATTATTAGTGTAGCCGTTTAAATTCCATTGCAATAATGGAATCATAAGATCTATGTAGGAAAAAAAGAAAAAGGGAAACGGAAGAGAGCTAGAATATCAACTCGTATGAGCAGTCAGTTGAAGCTGAGTGTCACCAATTGAGTACTAGTTCAAAAGAGAGTAAAAGCTAAGCGTATTTATTCAGAGTCAATTTCTATTTGTTCAGTATGTTCAGTAGAGTATTGATTATCGTTGGAAATGCTTGTTGTTGGAAAGAGATTTTCGTGATTAGGTGGATTAGATTGCACAGTAGTGTTGGTAGTAGTATTGTTGAAGTCAATATATTTATTAAGCGAGTTTAAGGAGTTGTTTAAGTTAGAAATGAAAGAGGCTGTTGTTGTCTGAAAAGTTTGGGATTTAAAAAAGTCTTGTTGGGTACAGTTGTCGCTGATAATTTTAGCTGAATGTGAGACGTTGTTGTAGTCTGAACTGATCGATGCAGGCTTGTTGATGGAAATATGCTTATTGTTGGCGTTTGGTGAGTGATTTTTGCTAGTTAAAGAGTTTATTGATGAGTTGGGTTCAAAGGTGACCTCTGCGTTTTGTTTTGATGTACTAGGCAAGTCATTGTCGGCAGTTCTATGAGTATTTTTAGATTTTGTGGAATTGTTGATGGCTGAAATTTTTGTTGGTGTGGTGGTTACAGAGGACACCTCTTTTGTAGGTTGAAGCACATGTGCAAAGCTAGCAGTGAGGGAAGGGAGGGAATTATTTTCTCTATACTTTTTGAGGGCTTCGTGCATACAGCACTTTTCTAGTGTCTTTATTTTTAAAATTTCTTTAGTTTGCATATACTTTGGACACGTATAGTCAGAAGAGCGATGCTCGCCAGAACAATTCGCACACATAAGTAACTCGGATGCAGTCATTATCGTGTGGAGAAGGAAAATTGCAAATTTCGCATATTGGGGAACCTTTACAATGTTTTTGCGTATGACCCAATTTCTGGCATGACCTGCAGCGCATTGGATTAGGCACGTACGGTCACACAGAGGTCATCCTCCATGCGATGTTTATTTTGTTTGGAAGGGAATAACTGTTGAATGATATTAGCATAACACCAGTAGGCTTTATAACACCTTCAACTTTGCGAGTGAACTTATAAACCGCGGAAACTTCGTAAGAACTCAGTCCTTCTATTATTTCGCTTTCAGGCACATCGTTTAAAAACGGTGCATAAATGGTGCCTTTGTTACAATTAAGATGTTGATAATAGCTAGCGCTAACACCGCCAATGTTGAAAAGACATTTCGTTTTTATAAACTTTTCTCCTACTTGCTTATTTTTCACTAGCAGTAATAGGCTGCCGTCGCGTAATTCACTAATTTTGTTTATATCTTTGCTCACGGTAAGTAAGGCATTGTAAACACGAAAACAAGAAACCTTCGAAAGGGGTGTAGTATTCTCATCGGATTTAATCACAATATACTTTGGGTCATCACTTTTTATTGGCGGTAAGTCAGGAAAAGCATCTTGCAGTTTTTGATACGATTTTTTACGTTTTGGTTGGGGACCTTGGGCCAGCGCAGCAAACCTGTTGTCCCCGAACTGGAAGCCCACCGGGGGCATAGTGGAAAAATTATAATACACTTATATAAGTATTGGATTAAATTTCTCACTTAAAATAAGTATTAATCGCGTTAATTAAGTAAGCAGACCGGGGTGCAAAAAAAAAACACCAAAAGAGAGCTATTTGAATAGCTATAAACTCAGAGAAAGACGCTAACTCAACTGCTCAGTACGAGGTTTAGTCGGTGACTGGTATAACATATTATGTGAATAATTTGCTCTGAATAAAACATATGACTGTCAAAATCATACGTGAAACAAGAGCATGTATAACCAATTTTTTTTGTTAGTATTTTACCTTTGCCGACGTTGAAAGTTATGAGATTAATGGAGACGGGTGGTCAACCAATATTTTTCGTATCGGCTACGGTATCATTGATTGATATTTCGCAAAATCCCGTGCCACGAGGCGCCACTGCGTTTTTAATGTCTGTTTTCATTTCGCGTTGCGTGCTGAGATCAGGCTGCAGTCGCATCGAGTTTTTTGCCTCTCGAGGACCTTCTAGCAAATACATAGGAAGTTTCTGAAGAAAACGATTTTGCATAGCATATTAAGTGACTATATAATATATTAGGTGTTATATAAGTAGGGACGTGCTTTTTCTGGACACGGAGCAAAATAAAATTGTAGAGTGCCTTAAAAAACCAAAGAAAAGTTTAATGATACATCTGATTCTCATAATAGGTACTCAAATTTGATCATATTCTTTTTCATTCTAAATTAGATTTGGGTAAATCTTGAAAGTCTGATGATTTTTAGATGAAAATGGGATGGTATTTGTGTAAAATTTGAAGCAGTAAATTTTCTTTCAGTCTTTACGAGCCTCTGATAAGGGAGCTCGAGGAAACTGCTTTGCTTGCTTTTGTAATAAAAAAAAATGGTGTATGCAATTGAATTGTAGATGTTTTAGGACTATGATAAAAAGGATCTTCATCTTGGCAAGCGCGTACTCAAAAAGACAAACTACTGATTGCAACTCGAAAAAGCTATACAGCAGAGTTTCAAACAGTTGCTTGGGCTCATTGTTGATTCTCCAAAAGTTAAAGAATGCGGAAACTGCAATGATGGAAATACAGCTAGGAGGTTTTTTTTGCAATAGTCAAGAGTCAGCAGAATTTTTGGGTTTGAGCGTAGAACTCCTCAATCGTGCTCATGTCATAATACAAGTTTGTCATGCGGTTTTGCAGTCAACGTCGATTTGTTCAAAGAATATTGCTTCGATACCGCAAAAATGTTAGTTGAAAAATATCAATTCAAGTAGTACTGATTCACGGGTACCTTATCATTGAGTGGGCACCATTGCCGATTGGACAACTTTCTGAGGAAGCTTAGGATCGAGCAATAAGGATATCAGATATCCAGAGAATTTTTCGTGGAAATGTTCCAGAGAAAATACAATGTGAGATCATATTCATTGGTTGCTCGTGTCATCAGACTCACTTATTTCTAATATGAGATTAGATCCGCCAAAAAAAAGTACCACATTGTCATCAGAGGTAATTAAACTATTAAATTCTATGACGGCTTTGAGTGCAGAGTCAATATAACATACCTTAGACGTGAGCTCAAATGCGGATGACGATTCTGCATATCGTAGTAATTATGATTAAGCTTTTTTAATATTATATAGGGTAATTATTTGTTGTAACAGTAACTTACAACTTACATATTATTTTGTAAAATAAAAATATTTACATGAATCACATGATTTTTTTCTCCAATTCCTTTTATCATTTACTAATGCAAATAAATCAAGCTGTAATTATATAGTTCCTCCTATATCAAAGCAAGATATAATAGAAATTTCATATGTTTCGTTTTATATTTTGAGAAATTATTTTGATTTTCTTCAAATAATCTTACGTACGTGATGTTTGACTCCAATTAGAACACGTACCTCAAATTTGAAGAGAACGTCCGCCAGTTTTTGCCGAATTTGCTGCAAACGAGCCTCTCTGGCTTCCTCTGGTTCTGACGCTCGTGTTTCTGCTGTATGCTGGCGCACTTGCTGCAAACGAGTCCTTCTGGCTTCGTTTGATTCTAATGCTGGGCTTTTTTCCCTTCTTTTCATTTATTCCTCTAATTCGCTTAAGTGCTCTGATGACTTTTCCATTCTTTCACTGAGTTTTGTTGCTTTTTCGTATAAACTACTCGTTAAATAAATTTAAATTGTTAGTTTGTAATGAAAAACTTTAGTGAAAAATGTAATATGACACACAGGCTTTTTGAAAATCTTAATACATATGTATGTTACGCTTATAATTTTAAATTAACACAACCGTACACTTCGACTGTTCTGATTCATTTGATTGTATCGTGATATTTAAAAAAGTTATGGTAACAACTAAGGAAGGGCTAAGTTCGGATGCAACCGAACATTTATGCTCTTGCAACTTGCAGGAATCAAAGCCAGGGAAACACTATAAAAGTGTTAACCCATTCATATGTACACTTTTTGGTCATAAGGTGGCACGCACTAAAGATATTATTCGTGCAAAGTTTTATTCCGTTATATTGAACGCTTCTTGATTTGCGTACTGGAAAATGAGCGAATCAAGTGGAATTTAAAATTGTGTTATATGGGAAGTAGGTGTTGTTGTTGTCCGAATTCATCAATTTTTGCAATGGGACATACAGTTGCGAGCATTGAAATAGTAGTGCCTATTGGCAAAGAGAGTTTTGCTTTAAATTTTGTTTCTTTTATGATATTGCCGTCGATCATTACTCTAGTGATATTCTCTGAAGTGTAACGGTTCTGTTATACCCAACAATAAGTGTGAAACACTTACCGCTACTTTTTTAGAGCCAATTATATTGGGATATCTGTTTTTATGGGCGAGCAATAGAGTATTAGTGAACGGTGAGCCAAAGTCTCGTAAATTCTATGAAAAAGTTAACAAGCACTAAGATTTCGCATAGAAGCAACTTGCAAAAATCCCTTAGAGTTTTTTTAAAAAGTTTTTAATACTTTACTACTATTTTACTGCTCCCATCGATTTTCATACATAAACACATCTTTGTAAATAAACATATCTTGCACATATTCAAATTAAAATATTTTTAGTAATAAACATAGCCCGGAAAATATGATCCACTTTTGCATTTCTATGGATGTTAAAATTGTTTGGTATTTTGCATAACTCACAGATATGTAAAACTCTAACATCCACTACTATTTCACTGCTCGCAGCTGTAAGTACCAAATTTTGTCGAATCGGTTGGACGGGTCCCGAGACTTCACCAAAAAGTGGACGGTGCCACTTCCATCGTCCAATTTTCACACCGGCTTTCATAAAGCTCTCTCATGCCATCTCGGTGGTAAAATTTAACGTATCCGTCGAGTTTAGTTATTGATTTATCGCGCTTTTAATACATATATGTATATGTGGAGTGAGCGGGATTATCCTCCGATTTCATCCATTTTCACACTATGGGTAGAAGTTCTTATAAAATTTATACTCAGCAAATTTGGTTATTGTAAAAAAATTTTTCCACAGGTGCCCCTTGCTACTGTGAATCCCTGTACCAAATTACAGCTTTATATCATAATTAAGTGCTTAGTCATGGCACTTTATATGTTTTCGCTTAATGGCGATTTGTGGGCGTAGCAGAGTTCCGATTACGCCCATATACGAACCAACATACCAAGTTTCATCCAGGTATCTCAATTTTTACTCAAGTTACAGCTTGAACAAATGGACAGACAGACATACAGTCAACCGGATTTAAACTTTTCTCGTTATCGTGATCATTTATATATATATAACCCTATATCTATCTCGATTAGTTTTAGGTGATACGTACAACCGTTAGGTGAACAAAACTATAATACTCTCTAGCAACTGGTTGCAAGAGTATAAAAACTTGTCTTAATCCATTTATATTATTTTTGACTAGCACTTCCATTGGTCGACCACAGAGACGGAAATGTTGGACAGGCAGAATATTTTTTCTGTGTATTTTAAATTTTTACGAATTCTTATTTTATATTGAAAGAATCGAACTTTTGCTTTTATGAGATTTGCCAATATTATAAAATATAAACGCAGTTAAGACGTACTCTTCGCTATTAGATTCGGTGAGAATTGCTAAAGAGTGCACATCGACGTGACATCCAAAGTTTAGAACAAAGAAAGAGTTTTCATTGAAGTTATTATACTCTCGCAACAATGTTGCTAAGGAGAGTATTAAAGTTTTGTTCATATAACGGTTGTTTGTAAGTCCTAAAACTAAAAGAGTCAGATATAGGGTTATATATACCAAAGTGATCAGGGCGACGAGTAGAGTCGAAATTCGGATATCTGTCTGTCCGTCCGTCCGTCTGTCCGTCCGTCCGTCCGTGCAAGCTGTAACTTGAGTAAAAATTGAGATATCATGATGAAACTTGGTACACGTATTTCTTGGCTCCATAAGAAGGTTAAGTTCGAAGATGGGCAAAATCGGCCCACTGCCACGCCCACAAAATGGCGGAAACCGAAAACCTATAAAGTGTCATAACTAAGCCATAAATAAAGATATTAAAGTGAAATTTGGCACAAAGGATCGCATTAGGGAGGGGCATATTTGGACGCAATTGTTTTGGAAAAAGTGGGCGTATTGCCCCCTACTAATTTTTTTGTACATATCTCGGAAACTACTATAGCTATGTCAACCAAAGTCTACAGAGTCGTTTTCTTCAGGTATTTCCATATACAGTTCAAAAATGGAAGACATCGGATAATAACCACGCCCACCTCCCATACAAAGGTTATGTTCAAAATCACTAAAAGTGCGTTAACCGACTAACAAAAAACGTCAGAAACACTAAATTTTACGGAAGAAGTGGCAGATGGAAGCTGCACCCAGGCTTTTTTTAAATTGAAAACGGGCGTGGCCTCGCCCACTTATGGACCAAGAACCATATCTCAGGAGCTACTCAACCGATTTCAATGAATTCGGTATATAATATTTTCTTAACGCCCTGATGACATGCACGAAATATGGGTGAAATCGGTTCGCAACCACGCCTTCTTCCAATATAAAGCTATTTTGAATTCCATCTGATGCCTTCTCTGTATAATACGAGTATAAACATTAGGAAGCAATGATGATAGCGGAATAAAACTTTACAAAAATACGGTATTTGAAAAATATGTAAATGACGTATTATGAAATCTCGATTATCACTTTACCATGCGAGAGTATAAAATGTTCGGTGACACCCGAACTTAGCCCTTCCTTACTTGTTTTTCGTAGGTATTTAATGTCGGCGTTTTAATGGTAAACATCTGAATTTTTACTACAAAACTTCTATTTGAAGCATGGCTTTGCAATTGCAACACAAAATTTTATTACTTGAAAGTCATATAATTGTTTGACATTTTTTCTTTTTGTGTGGTATTATTCTATCAGCCCTATTCTCGTGCCCTCACAAAAGTCACCAACCTCACTACAGTGATGTTTCTCACTATAGTTAGGGTTACCTTATTCTGGCGAAAATTCAAAAGCTCAAATGCTCACTATTATCACAAATATCTGTGACGTGTGAAAGCAGCCATCATAATACAAAACATCTGTGTTTGTTTTGTTTTACATCAATATTTGACATTTTTTAAAAAATATTTGAGTGTTATAACTAGCATGTAGGAAAAGTTTGTTGTGTATGCGGCAATTGTTGAGGAGGGGGAATCGGGGGGTAGGAGGAAAATTTTGAAGGGTTTACGAGACAAAAGCGATCATTTTACTATGCAAGACACAACAATTATAAATACATTTCGATTCCCAAAATCGGTATGTAAAGTACTTATAGGTGAATTGGTGCCGCATGATGTGCAGAAGTCGAGTATATCTTTTGATCTGCGTTTCCTGGCGTGTTTGTATTTTTACGGGCTTTTCTCTTACCAAAAATGCGTTGGTAATAGTTATATGCTCTCTATGAGCCAGCCCTCTGTGTCTAGAACTCTGCACTTTATTTCGAAATTAATTATGAATGTTAAGGGCAGTGAAATTTACTTCCCTTCAAGCGCGCAGGATGTTTCAGATACAAAGAAGGGGTAAGATAAATAAATAAAAATAAATACAAATATGTAAATAAATTTTCTCTTAAAGATTTTGCACGAAATTTGGGATCAAGGGCACAATCGGCGCAATCGATTGTACCCATATTGGGATTGTTTCACCCTCAAGCACAGACGCATACATATCTTTATTATCCATTTGTGTTTTTGTTTGTTTATTTTTATTAAAACAGCTGTTTGACAGCAAAAAGCTTTTTACCTCACGTGGTGACTTTTTTAAGCTTTTTTCTTATGAGGTTTGAGCAAGAATAGCCTCACAAAATATGCCTCACAAGAAATCTCTCAAATTTTTCCTCTCAACTCAGTTGAGAGGTTTTTTTCAGAATAGGGCTGTATATTTATGTTACCACAGATTTTTGTTGTGTACGTCTTTACATTTTAAATTCCCCGATGTATGTACATATGTATACACTTCTGTAAGGATCTAGCATCCCATGCTATTTTCACAATAATACCCGAGTTTTTGATTTTTTTTTTGTTATTGTTATCTTATACTAAAAATTATTGTTCACTTTTTAGTTTGATGTGCTTTAAAAGCGTGTGTTTTAGTTTTTAACTATATTTATTGAATTTGAAATCTTTAGATATGACCGGCTGAGCAGAATGAATAAATTTAAGTGCGTTTGAATTTGCGTTAATGGTGGTCATATTTACTTAACTTTATCTTATACAAATATACCGTCTCAATCGAACTTATCTGCATATATTCTGCATGCTTCTTTAATAAATAATGTTTTTCCCATGGCTATTAATATCGATGATGGTCGGATGAAATCATGCCCGATTATTGGAATTTAAGTGTGTTCTGGGGGGACCCCACAATCTGCGCCAACTACCTTGGGAAAAGCCTCCTTAACATCGCATATAAGGTTCTATCGAGCGTACTGTGTGAATGAATGAAGCCCACCGTTTACACACTGATTAGGCCTAATACGGCTGTGTTAGCTAACGTTGAACAACACCAAAAGCTTCGTCAGGATCGTTAAGGGCCTCTCCGAGCCGTTTGGTACCAAAGGAGATTTCAGACAAGGAGTCTCCCTATCGTGTGACTTCCTCCATCTATGGGCTCACACGGCACTGTTCACAGTCATAACTTTGAAGCCAAAGATAATTTTGTCCATCTTGGAACCAGTATCAACACCAACAACAATATCAGCCCTGAAATCCAACGCAGAGACACTCTTGCCAACAAGTGCTACTTTGGACTGAGTAGGCAACTGAAAAGTAAAGTTCTCTCTAGGCAAACAAGAACCAAACTCTAAAAGTCCCTCATTATTTCCGTCCTGCTATATGGTGCAGAGGCGTGGACAATGACCTCAGGAGTGTTTAAAAGAAAGGCTTTGCGAAAGATTTATGATGAGATGTACGAGAATATGTCGACATTGACATAGGTCAGCGAATCAAGAGACAGCGGTTGCGCTGGCTAGATCATATTGTCCGGATGAAAGAGAACACTTCAGCTTTGAAGGATTTCTATTCAGTACCCGCCGGTGGAAGCAGAGGAAGATATCCACTCCCTTGGAGAGGACAGGTGAAGTAGGGCCTGGCAGCACTTGTTATCTTGAATTGACGCCAAATAGACACAAGTAGACACGACTAGTGCGCTGTTATAAACTCGATTATAACCACATAAGCGGTGTCTTCGCCAGTAAAGAAGTTCAGTAGGAGGTTTAGCGCTGAATATTAATGAAATTGGTCTAGACATTGGACCAAAGCTCATACTCATTTTTGATCCTTCTATAAATATCTTGGACACTGTGCAAAATATAGTAATATATATGACCTGTAATATATATATGGACTTAAATTAATAAGATACTAGTTTTGAATATTAATATGAAATTTTGCAACTTGAAAGAAAGAAATTACGAAAGTGTATAATGTTAATTTCAAAATTTTTTGTAGTTCATCTGGTTTTTTTAGAATTGACTTTTCAGCATACAATACAATATATGATCCAAGTTGGGAATTTTTCAATAGTCCCTTTTTTGACAGATCATGTATGATTCGTGTCAAGCTGTCATGTTACTTTGTTTGAGTATCGTTAGGCATCATAGAAAGACTTACGCCTGTACAACGTTTACAAATCGTCCAACTTTATTACGAAAATTCACGTTCTGTGAAGAATCTGTTTAGGGCGCTTCGTTCAACTTATGGTCAACTGTGTGTTATTCGCAACACTATCACCCATCTTTAAACTCAACATTGTTTATTGGATCATATTCGACCGAATGCCACGTTCAACACGCTGTGAAGTGTACACGAAGATCGTGGAAAGTCGATTCGGCGCATTGAAAGCGAACAAAATAGAACTTATGCAAGAACTGAAGCGGCTCGACCTTCCCAAGCGGCATTTCTTCACTCAATGGTCAGGTAAACAAGCAAAATTGTCGCATTTGGGACGAAGAGCAACCTAAAGAGATTCAAGAGCTGTCATATATGTATGTATGTAAAGTCTAAAGTTTATGCGAAAATCCCGTTTCGATTCAAACGTGTCATCGAAAATTGTACTCAACGGATGTCTCAGACATAGCAGAAGCCAACATTTGAAAATGATAATTTTTAAAAAATAAATGCCAAAGAATGTTCTTTCAAAAAACAAATCAATTTAAATTTGAAGTTTCTGTGTTTTCTTTGCAAAAAGAGGGAACTTCGAAATGTATCACCCTTTTGTAGAATTCTCAGAGACATAAGAAAACAAATTAACCCGTGCCGTGCAAATACATTTCTAATCATCAGTATTTTTTATCCGCTTTTTATCCTTCTTAAGAACAACTACTTTAATTGTGAACACAATTCACACAACACAACAAAAGAACACATAAAGTATTATCTTCAGAACGGCTTGAAGTATTTATGAACACTTTTGTAAACTTAAGAAAACACTAAAATTTTTTTGAAATATTTAGATGAAACAAGAAAATCTATTTTCTTTGACCATTTTGTAAAATATAACGAATAATTAACTTTTCCTTAAATATTTTAAAGACTTTTACTTGAGGAAAAACAACAATTCACCGAACAGTATCGTTGTCTGCATGGAGACTACCTTGCGCTGCAAAATGAATTAGAAAGAATAAAAATGTGCGCCTTCAGGTATATAACTAGAATCGTATGATATTATCATTTTACAACAATATTATATATACTATACTGCATGTATATATATTTCATCAGATTTAGCAATTCTGGACCTTCTTCGAATATTTCAGAAAAATCGGTAAATAGTTATTTAAAAAAAAAAAACATTTTATAATTGCCAAAACGTTAATGAATATTAAATTTATTTGACTATACGTATATGTATAGATGCCTCAGCGCATTGAATTAATTCGAAGCACATCATTGCGCGTTTCACAGAAGAGCAGTTCTTTACAATGTGATGACACAACCCAAGAAGCATCTGCTTCGACAAATCATCTGTGAGGTTACTCGCTAAACATGATCATCAAGCAATAAAGTATAATAACTTAGTTATTTAGGAAAGCTGTGTAGCGCGCCACTTCTTGGGATATTCACCATTGAAAGCTCCATAACAGAAATACACTGTCGACGAATGTGAATCACATGTATAATACCTACTTAATTAATTTGAGTATATTAACTAGTTGTGTTCGAAGTTACTAAATGTGGGTATATGTATACATATATTATATTTATCTATGCATATATATATGTACCAACTATACAAACAAATTAAAATATTTTTAGTACACATATTTATTTTTTGACAATGATCGTTTTATGGTAAATATGTATATCACATACTATACGTATCAAAGCAGAATATATTGCTTTTAAATTAGATTAGCACGCATTCATAAAAAATGTATATTTATGGCAACAAAAATCAAAATGTGGAAATAAAAAGACACCATTTTAATTAAACGCAATAGTGTATAGTATGAAAGATTTTGTACCTTCAGAACCACGTAAACAGGAGGTGTATGCAGACTTTTGTCCGCCATTGCATGTATTTTGTTGCATAATGTGGCAAAAGTTCAAAGATTAATTAAATATTTAAAAACACATAATTAATTTCAATTTTGAGCTAAAAAGTGTGTGTGTGAAAGCAAACCTCACAATATAAAATCGGTTGCTTGTTTCTTTAACTTCAATATTTGGAAAGAAAATTGCAATTATTTTATTGAAATAGATTGGAGGAACTACTTTCTGTTTATGCGGTTGTTGTGGGCTTGGCTCATACCAGAAATGCGTAGGGAACTGTTACTTATTTTCAATGAGCCAGTCTTCGGCTCTCAACTAGATTTCTAAATTAATTATGGATATTACAGGCAGGGAAGTATATTTTCCCTCAACTACAAAGGAGATTTAACACATAAAGAGAGGGTAAAGTGCAAATTGAAAACTATATACTTTTAAATAACATGAAATTTCTTTTGAAGGTTTTATAAATTCGGAATCAAGGGCACAATTGGAGCAATCGATTGCACGCAAATTGGGATTGTTTCACCACTGACCACAGACTCCACCACTACTCTCTCTCTATTTATGTGTCGGAAGGGATTTTATAGCAGCATATAATGTTCTATATAATTCCGATTGTATTTAACTAATATTTTAGTATATATTTGCTTTTTTATCAGCTATGCGATCATCGACTTCTGTTCACCGCTGTCAATGCGGGATATTCCGGATCTTGCCATGACTAGGATTTGGAACACATCTCCAACCCGTATGCGCTTAGTACCCATTTGAACCATGGCTGTTAGCGCCTGTCGCAGAACCATCAAAGGTAAGGGAAGTGTGTTACAACAAGTTGCACGCCCAAGCACGCATTACCATTGAGAGAGCCTTCGGTATTTTGAAGTCAAGATTCCGGTCTCTCTCAAAACAACGTTTTTTTATTACAGCCCTGAAAAAGCTGCGATGATTACTTACGCTTGAACAATTCTTCACAACATTTTGCTGAAAGAGATTTTGGCTTCGAAAAACTTTTAGTAGAATCGGAGGACATCGACATTGCCTTCGAAGTTGCAGAAAATTCCAATTTTAGGGAAGAGCGCTACATCTCGTCTTTGTGATAGACATTCCATAAGCGTTATTCATTACAAACATACGTATTGGATGTATGTAAATAATTACAATATAGTATACTATTGACAAATTAAGTACGAATACATTTATTAAATTCTCTTTGCCAGACCACAATACATTGGCGAGTGTAAATGTGCTTATTAGCTTACCAGTTGTTTAATTTTTCAACAGTCTTATTGAGCACCGTCGTCATTGCAGTGAGAGCTTGGGTCAACAATACCCTTGTAGCCTTCTCGTTTTGCTCCGCGGCCTGTTTTTGCTCATATCTTCTTTCCCGCGCCATTTGCAAAATTCCTCATTTCGCTCTACAATCTGTTGCTGTAGAGCAATGGCTTGCTCCTCCCGTCTGTCCTGTGCCTTTTTTTCAGCAAAGCTCCAAGCACTTTTGGTGCTGTTGATCTGGCGGCTTCAGTGAGTTAACGACTGTTTGTGGAAACATCATATGGGTTTATGAAAAATCACACAGAAAATCGCGAGGGCGCGATTCAATTATTAGAGATTCGGAATCAATCAGTTATTCAGTTACAGTTACTCTAAAGACTGTACCGAAAAGAAACTGCACACTTTATATTGCATATTTCTCATGAAGTAGTCATTTGACCAAATTACGGTAACTTACCGCCGGTAAGTATCCTTATACCCGAGACAGACATGTAGTAACAATACCATAGTAAAGGTATCATGGTATTCTGTTAATTACGTTGGTGACACACACGGCAATGTAGTAAACTGAAATACTCGGCCCTGTCGTAGAATCCGATTTTCTCGGTATCGCATTTCAATCCGACAGTTTTTTTCGAAAGGTGTCGCACAATCCGATCTTATCGATTTTCATGTTCGAAACGCATTTTTATAGGTTTAAGGTGTCGCGAATTCCGGGTTTGTAGGTTTTCTTATCGGAAACAAAACGGTCAGACGATCGCTAACGTTTTTATTTTATGTGCCATATTTACACGCTGTAGCTACCATTTCTTATAAAATGTAAGTACATACATATATTTTGTCCAAAGTGTAAAATGTAATTCACATTTGAATATTAACATACCATTGATACTATTTCAACATTTCCAGGGGAAAACATAAAAATAGAGGACAAAATGATGTACTGTTGCAGTTTATGGAGAAGTATCCCGACATCGCCAGAGGGTTTACCAAACGAGAAAAGGCGCTTGTGGACTCCCTTTGGCAACAATTAGCAGAGTCGCTTAACAGCGCAGGCCCGCCAATAAAGGATGTGAACGGTTGGAAGAAGGTAATCAACAATGCTTTCATACTCATGCTAGTGGAAATCCTATTCCATTTTCTAATTCTTTTCTCCTATTTTTAGATATGGACGGACTGGAAAAGCGAAGTGAAAAAGAAGTTGGCGCAGAATAAAATCGAAGCCCGAGCCACTGGTGGAGGACCATTTTCTAAGTATACATTGAACCAAACGGAGGAAACCATTGTACGCATTTGTGGAATGGCTCAGAGTGTTGGAGGGATTTCGGGACTATCATTTGGTCTCGAGGAAGAATATTTAATTTCAAGCGATGACGATATCCCTTCAACTTCTGCGAAACGTCCTCGTCTTGACACCTCTATCGCTCAAAAACCTACGCCAAAAGAAACAACAAATGAGCGGCTAAAAAAGTTTATTGAGTACGACAAAGAATGGAAGCAGGATATATCTAACAAAATGGATGCTATCCTCGAATTTCAAAAAATTGGGAGGGAGACAGACAAGGCTTTAGTTAGCGCGGTTAATAACCTAACACAGGAATTCAAAAAATTCAGCAAAAAAATGCTTGAAGTATTACGCAAACATGAGGAGGAGGAGTATGATCCCTTGGAAGAGTATGGCTGATTTAAAATACGTTAAAATAAAACTATTTGCATATGTACAATGAATTCTATACTTTAATTAATTTAAGGATTTACGTATTTAAATAAACAATTTCATGTTGTGTGCCTTAACAAAAGAACAATAGATTTAAAGAGCGTTTGCTATTTCGTTTCGGATCCGTTGGCCCTCATTTTGCATTCTACCATGTGATAAAATTTCACAATTTTCCTCGTAAACTTCTGTGGAAACGGTGATAGTTTCTATATTGGGGCATTCAATGTTATAGCACCGACAGATGTTGTGCAGTGCGCAACAAACATTGACAATTTTAACCACCTTTTGTGGGTTATATTGCAATGTACCTTGTAAGCATCGAAAGCGACTTTTTAAAAGGCCTATCGTTCTTTCAATCACATTGCGTGCCGAAGAATGAGCCCTGTTAAAAGTATTTTGCGATGAGCCGTACTCAGGATCTCTGTATGAAGTTAACAAGAACGGTTCAATACCATATCCACTGTCTCCTAGTAACCTGGAAGTTCGATCGCCAATTTCGTACTCCCTAAGAAAGTGCTGTCGAACGGTGCTTATGCTTCAAACAAACGCATCATGACTGGATCCAGGATACCTTGCATCTACTGCACGAATCGTCATATTACTGTCGCAAACCTTTGAAAGTAAACACATATACATTTAATAGTAACTTGGTGCATAAACTTGTTCTATTTCTTACAATCATAGCGTTCATACTGAAGAATCCTTTTCTATTAAAGTAGAGGTGTTCATCAGTGGAAGGCTTTATAACTTTAATATGTGTTCCATCGATGCAGCCAATGATGCCAGGAATTCTATATTTGTTATAAAAATAGTCTTTGGAGTATTGTTTTTCACTGGCTCCCATTGCAAGTTGTATCCATTGATTACATATAGAAGGTTCTAATGTTTTTATCACTCGTGTTAGCACTTCAGATATAGTGCTTCTTGCCATACTTATGTTTGCATCATTTCCCACTGATCGCTGATATGCGCCTTCGGCCACAAAACGAAGCGTTGCAGCAAGTTGAAGTACTGCGGGAATCGTCGATGAACGTAAGCGTGGCTGAATTTTGTCCAATACCATAACAAAAGCTTCTTTGTTTAAGCGATATTGAGCAATAAATCTGCAAATAAGTGAGTTATAAACACATAGCCATTGATGTAAAGTTTTGTATACGTTGACTCCGGCAGCTCGAGAGGGTTGCTCTTATCTCGCAATATTCGCCGCTTTAAACTGTGTTGCTGCTCCTCCTCCATCATAAGTAATATGGCAATTGCAGCTGCCATAATATATTTCAGTTATTTTCTTTGAATTTTCACAAAACAGTTCAAATAATTTAAAAATGCTCTATTGTTTACAAATAAGCGTAAATTTAATTTAACACATCAATGGAACAGCTGATTCGAATATCGGTTTTGCTCATGTTCGAAAAAAGCTTATTCCGATAGAATTTCGCGACACCAAATGAAACCGATATCGGTTTTCATTTCCGGCAAAAGCCAATTCCAAGTCGGATTCTACGACAGGGCCGACTACCTTTGTTTCATAGGCATTAAATATTTCCAAAAAAAAAATGTGAACAATAAATACGTAGATGTGTGTAATGGAGAAAATAAGTATAATTATTTCAAATACTGTAAAGTTAATCTATTTTCATCGCAAAAAAGCGATTTGGTTAAAGTCTCTCTAGAATCCTCACATACATAAATGAGACATTGTCTGCTTTTCCGGAAGAAAAATTGTGAAAAATATTTTGTTTTCTATTTCAATAATTAATTTTTTAAGTCATTTTGACAGAATATTTCGAAGAGCTTTTGTGTTAAAGCTTTTAGCAAAGTTTGTTACCTGTTTTTTAGCTGTGTTTATACAAATACCACAATGATACCTGAGACACACATGTAGTAACAATACCATAGTGAAGGTATGGTCATGGTCATGGTATTCTGTTTACTACGTTGATGACACACATGGCAATGTAGTAAACTCAAATACTACCTTTGTTTCATAGGCATTAAATATTTCAAAAAAATTGTAAACAATAAATATGTAAATGTGTGTTATGGAGAAAATAAGTGCAATTATTTAAAATACTATAAAGTTAATGTATCTTCATCACAAAAAAACGATTTGCTAAAAGACTCCCTAAAAATCTGACATAAAATAAAGCATTTCTTGCTTTTCCGGAAGAAAAATTGTGAAAAATATTTTGTTTTCCATTTCAATAATTAATTTTTTAAGTCATTTTGTCAGAATATTTCGAAGAGCTTTTGTGTAAAAGCTTTTAGCAAAGTTTGTTACCTGTTTTTTAGCTGTGTTTATACAAATACCACAATGAAACATCATAGTATTGTTACCAGCAAAATACTACATTGCTCATATGGTATTTTGCTGGTATTTGGAGACACACATATGGTATTTGTACCATATATGGTATTGTTACTACATGTCTGTCTCAGGTATTAGAAAGCGTGATCAGTTCTGCTTCATTGTTTTTTCTTTTTGCGTAATTTGTAATTTCATTTTCGCGATGTATCGAACAAAGAGCACGTGCGTAAGCAGATTGTGCGCAATTACTGCACAAAAAAAAGCATTTCATGCAAAAAGCTAGAAAAACGGTTTAAAGCCAGTGTAAATGGTGTGAAAAATAGTTGTATTGCAATACAGTTCAAGGATTCTTTAAAAGATTTATAAAAAAGTAGGCGAAAAAAGGCCCTAGTGATCCAATCATTGAAGCAAAGGTGTTGGCCTTAATAAACAAAACAATGTCTGTGCGCGATTTGGCGACAAAAGCTAAAATCAGTGCAGAATCTGTTGAGTCCATTATAATGGGCGATGAAACATATATTAAAATGGTCTCAAAATAATTACTAGGTTCCCAATTTTATACGAAACTAAAAGATGGTACAGTCAACCAACAATTGAAATAGAAAAATTTGGCGAGAAAATACATATCTAGCAGGCTATTTGCAATTGCGGCCTTAGGGTCACTCCATTTTTCACAAAGGATAGTACCCGGCCGAGAATTACATATAGGGAGTGTCTAATGTCGATTGGTACCATTTTATAAGAAACACATCGTGTCAACATTATTTTGTCCCGATTTAGCCGTGTACTGTCTCGCTCATTCTACTTTTGCTTTGTAGTTGAAAGACAACAATGTCAATTTTGTTAAAAAACAGGAGATCCCTCCAAACGCTCCAAAATTTCGCCATAAACCTGAAAAAGGATCATCAAGTTGCCGAAAACGTCGACGAATTGAAAAAAAACTATGTAGCTTAAAGAAAGTTGTTCCGTTACAAAAAAAGGCCTTCGGTATTGCAGAATTTAAAGAAGAGAATTAAACGAAAAATTCGGCCTAAATAAAGATAATAATTTTTTACTAGTTTTAATAAAATGTGCATAGAAACTCTTCTACTTGTTATTAAAAAAAAGTTGCAAACAAAAATTAATAAAATCCGTGACGTTAAAAATAAAACATTGTGTGCAGTTTCTTTTCAGTACAGTCCTTATTTTGACAACCTTTGGGTGCTAATAAAAACAGTAATATTTTTTCGAAATCTATGTAGAATATTATTAATACCCGAGACAGACATGTAATAACATATGGTACAAATGAGAAGGTCCACGATTAGATATGTCTAGAATGTGAAATATTGAGTTAGATGACCGTTAAGTACAAAAATAATAAATCTTTGTCAAAAACACATTCGTTTCCTAATTGAAGTTTTTATAAAGGAAATGGGTAGGAAAAGTGAAATTTTATCAGAAAGGAAAATGAAAGTTGTAGCTGTTTTGAAAGAAGAAGCTTCGAGCTACTCAGAAATTGCCAAAATTGTTGGTATTTTTAAAACATCAGTGGCTGTGGCCTAACGAGAATTTGACTAGTGTTAATAATCGCTCAAACTGCGAGAGAAAAAGAGTAACGAGTGGAAGGGAAGTTCGCCCAATCGTAAGAAAAGCGCTAAAAAATAGAACTGCGTCAGCGCCAAGTAATTTACGAAACATTAGTAGCGCTGGCGTTAAGATATCTCTTCATACTCTACGCAGAAGATTTTACGAAAATGGCTTAAAATGCAGGAAACAAGCGAAGAACCCACAATTAACGGATTTGATGCGACGACGTCGAGTGTTGTGGGCTCAGCTGCACAAAAATTATGATTCAAGATATTGGAGCAAGGTACGTTTCTAAAATATTAATTTATTTCCTTTTTTATATTTTTTTTAACTAACAATAGTAAGCACGTTAAAATTTTATTTAACATTTTTTTAAAGGTTATTCTTAGCAATGAATGTCGTTTGGAAGCAGTGACTCAGGCGGCAAATTACGTTCGCAGAAGAAAGGGGGAACAATATTCTAGCTCCTGTGTTCTTCACAGGGTAAAACACCCGCCTTCAGTGATGATTTGGGGCTGCATTTCTGCAGAAGGTCCTGGTCCCCTACAATTCATTGAAGGCACAATGCGATCTGTTCAATACATATCTGTACTTAAAGATACCTTGATGCCTTATGTTAATCAAGTTAACTTTCCGCCAGATGAATATACCTTTATGCAAGATGGGGCTCCATGCTATACAGCTAGAAACAGCATGAATGTCCTAAATGAATTGCATTTGGAAGTCCTTCCTTGGCCTGGCAATTCTCCGGGCCTAAATCCAATCGAGAACTGTTGAGCATATCTTAAACGACCGGTCTATGAACGAAGTAACACAACAATTGATATTTTAAAGCGAAACATTGAAGATCTCTGGACAAATAACGTCGAATTTCACAGCATGATACAAAAATGCATTCAAAGTTTGCCTGATAGAATAAAGGCTGTGTTAAAAATTAAAGGCGGGCGACAAAATATTGAATATGATTCAATACAAAAATATAATAATTTAAGATTAATTTATATAGCATATAAAAAATAATTTTTTTCAAAAATACGCAAATATATATGTTTTTATTAATGATTAAATTTAGAACTCTGCATATTTTTTTATTGGACAAGTACTGTATAGGGAGTGTCTAAACCATCGTTTTATACCATTTTATAAGAAACACATCGTGTCAACATTATTTGGTCCCGATTTAAGCCCTGAACTGTGTCGCTCATTCTACTTTTGCTTTGTAGTTGAAAGACAACAATGTCAATTTTGTTAAAAAACAGGAGAACCCTCCAATCGCTCCAAAATTTCGCCATAAACCTGAAAAAGGATCATCGAGCTCCCGAAAACGTCGACGAATTTAAAAAAACTAGCTTAAAGAAAGTTGTTCCGTTACAAAAGAAGGCCTTCGGTATTGCAGAATTTAAAGAAGAGAATTAAACGAAAAATTCGCCATAAATAAAGATAATAATTTTTTACTAGTTTTAATTAAATGTGCATAGAAACTCTTTTACTTGTTATTAAAAAAAGTTGCAAACAAAAATTAATAAAATCCGTGACGTTAAAAATAAAACATTGTGTGCAGTTTCTTTTCAGTACAGTCCTTATTTTGACAACCTTTGGGTGCTCATAAAAACAGTAATGTTTTTTCGAAATCCATGCAGAATATTATATTAGAATACCCGAGACAGACATGTAATAACATATGGTGCAAATGGCAGAGAACGTACATACATTCATATATCATAGAGAAGGTCCACGGTTAGGGATATTTTACTTTTGGGATATTTACTGTTTTGGATGAGCGTGTTTCACCACACCACAGAAAAATTATTAGCGTGTTTCACCATATTTAACATCAGAACAGGACACGAAAACAGTAGAGTTGAGAATTTTCAGTGTTAAATGAGAAAAATTATGCTATTTCCGATGTTAAGGAATGTACGCTTACAGATTCGCATATATACAATGCGCAAACGACTCCGCATATATCTATATACCTACATATGTATGTATGTATATTTTCTATATATTTTATATCAAAGCAAGTTATATATCATCTCTTTTAACAGCTGCTAATTGTTATGTGATGTTCCTGGAAATATTATGTTATAACTATGCGTATAGAGGTCACCTTGGTCAACTGAATATTCCAGGCAATGTTCGGCTATCATTTTGTCACGTAGGCAAAATGCACCGCTGAAACGTTTGGGGCTTAAGGGAAGCCAGCTCAGTTTTCAATGAACGATTAAGCTGATATGATCTTCGGATCAACGCGGGGTAATTGAGTGAGAAAGATACTGCTACTTAAGGAAGGATCGTGTTTTATTTAAAAATTGGTCAAGGAAGAACAAAACTGGCGACGAGGATGGGATGATTGATATTAAAACAAACATCCAGTGTACGAACTATAAGCGTGAAGTTACATCAAGTGAATTATTGTTCAAGACTATTAAAAAACATACGTTACTGTACACAAGATAAAGGTGTACAATTTATTATTAAAAAAAAAACACGTTCTATTGTGGTTTGTGCTCTTGAGTGGAATAGGAGAGGAATAAGGAACCGTTCTATTGTGGTTTGTGTTCTTGAGTGGTTTGTGTTTTAGATGATACACTCAGTTGCTGTCAAAGGCTTACAATAACGTTGAAATAATTAGCTGTTACCGATTGATGTTATAATAGCGTTTTTAATCTACTCTCAAACATTTATTTTTTTTTTTATTGTGCTACTTGACTTAATTAATAATCATGGCATTAACATTGTCTGAAAGCTTAAGAGAAGCACGAAATGTTCCGACTTTCTGTGGAACTGATAATTATAAACTATTAACATTTTTTCGTGATATGGAAACAATATTATCACTCATAACAAATAAACTACGTGGTAAAGCTCTGCAGATGATAGAAACGCTGATTGAACCATCTTTTGAGGATATAATTTCAAAATTAAAAACCGAATTTGGGGTAAAGACAACGTATTTGAAATTTCGCAACGAGGCAATGAACGTGGACGCTCGAAACATCGAACAACTTCATTATAAGCTAAGTCAAATTTTATTTAAAATGAATAATAAATTTCATTTAGAAGGTTCAGTAGAACATTTATATACTCCAAGTAATAATGAGGTATTGATTTTTGATGTGTATACTACATTTTTACCATTAAACATTCGAACTTTATTATTACAAAATAGTATTGATACTTTAGAAAAGACAAGCAATTATTTTATAGTCAATAATATTCAAATATTAAATAAACGTAATTCTAAGGATAATTTAAGTAATAATACTAATGGTTATCGAAACACGTTAAATCTAAATAATTCAAATAATAATAATAATCAGTTTCGGTAAAATACTAGATTTCAAAATTGAGTGAGAAAGATACTGCTACTTACCAAATAGACTTGCATATAAATGTTGTAATACGAATGAAGGATCGTGTTTTATTTAAAAATTGGTCAAGGAAGAACAAAACTACCACACAAGCATGTATGTACGTACAAATGGAACTATTTCATGATGAATTCCTTAAAATCTTTGAAAATATATAATAAAGTCATGCATGGATTATTACATAAATATTTAATTAATGTAGGTGTAATAAGTTATATATTTAAATATTTATTTGGTGGGCGTTATATGTTTGATAACATATTAAAAGAACAAGCGGTCGCGCATATTCACGTACATATGTATGTAATTAATGTAATCTTTATTTCACTTATACTTATACAATTGATATCTTAAGCCTAGAAACAGAGTTTCATCTTACATTCTAAGAAGTGGGGACTCCAGTGTTAGATGATGTGCTGTCTAATTCTATTTAAAGCGTGCCTTAAGTTATATTATGGCCGCTTCCTAATTGGCGATGTGTCAATAACATATTTGACACATTCGTTTAATAATGAATTTATATGAATATTGTTTACTTTAGGCAAAAGTGTATTTAACTATTGGTGTCGTTAGCTATTGGTGGCGTTAACTCCCCCACCTCTAAATCGAAGCGTCCTGTCTTCGAATATAAATTCTGTAAATTATTAATTTGTGTCGATAGTTTTTTTAACATTTTTTCTTTTTCTTTTGAATTTTTAACTTTAATATTCAATCTAATATATGTTATTACTCCTATCCCTTATGATAGCTTTTTGTAATCCTTTTCTTATTATGGTGCTGTAACATCTTTTCCTGTGCCTTTTTTAACGTGGCTTTGAAGTCTACGTGGGTTTCTTTATTAAATAAAATATTAAAAGGTTTTTTACCTGCTAATGAGTGATTTGTATTATTATATTGTTGAACCGCTCTAATAATAGCTTAAAAGTTACTAATTAAACTGTATTCCTGTTTTAAACATCTTGAAATTTCTATTAATGTCGAATGAACCCTTTCTATTTGCCCATTACTAGTGCTATGACGTGGTATACAGTAATAAATTTGTAATTTAGTCGTTCCATTAAGGATTTGATTTGATTTGTACTTAAACCTGGTTCATTGACGATAACTATTTTTATATTTATATTATATTTTATTTTTATATCTAAGAATGGTTGTAAAAGTTCGAGAATTTTTTCTTCTAAATTCGATTTGTCTTCAATATATTTTATTGTCAAAAGTTTTAAATAAGAATCAATGCACGTAAGAAATTTTAATTTCTGTGCGAAAAAAATGTCGATGTGAAATTGTTCTCCTTCTTTTTGTGGTATAGGAGCTTCCCCTATTGGAATTTGTTTTGGATGTCTTTCATATTTATTTGTGTTGCATATGGTGCAATTTTTTGCATATTGTTTAAATTACTTTATTATTAAAGGCCAATAATATTGTTGTCTTATTTGTGGCAAATTTTCCCTATAATATCTATGCGCTATTGCCTCTTGATCTTCTTTATTAGTAATATCTTTCGGGAATAGTTTGGTGTATAAAAATTTGATAGTCGGAAAAGCTTCTTTCAAAATGTTTTTTATTGCGTACCTCACTTCAGGCGTGCAGAATATTCCAGTAGTTATTTTTGAATTTATATATTCTTTTAAAATACCAATTATATTTTCTGGTATGTCGTATTCAATTAGAAATCTTATGTTATTAAAATAGAAAATTGTCTCTAAGACTGATATTTTCGCCCCATTATCGATTACACAGTACAACAGCAAATCTGGGGGGTGAGAAATTGCAAGTCTGGGTGATGGTACCAGGTCAGTATAGTAAAGCCCTCAAGGGGTTTGGCGTTCGTATGTCAGTTTTTTTTATGACCTTTTAAATTTTTTCTTATGTTATAGTAAACGAAAATTGGGTACCAAATACAGTGTGTAAAAGCTGCTACAACCGTCTAATGGATTGGAAAAATAGATAATAGTGGTTCACGACTTATGTTGAACTACGTTTTTTCCAAAATGTTGCAACTAAGCGAAAAAACATCAAGTGCAGTGGTCATGTTAGTATTTTTAACTTCATTACCTTTGTTTTTATATTTTTCTGCAAATTCTTCGAAATTATTTTCATCGGTAATATTGAAATTATTTATTTTTAAAATATTAGTGCCTCCTTTTTTTGGAGTATATTTTTTTATTTTATTGTCGGTATTATCTTCGACTGGCGTCTTAAGAATTTCTTGTTCCAAGTAGTTTAAATTTTGTATTTTTATATTTTTATTTGGTTTTTCACCATTCTTTTTTTGTTTTATTTTGCCGGTAAAATCTTCGGCAGGCGTTTTAGGACTTGTTTGTTCCACAATTTAAATATTTTGTTTATTTTTAATATTGCCAGTATTTTCTTCGGCTGGCGTCTTAGGACTATCTTGTCCCAAGAAGTTTAATAAAATTAAATAATTGAGAAAATGTATTTTCTCTATTTTATTATTTCTATAAATTAGTTTCCTCTTTGGAATATCTATTGTGGCTAAGATTTTACTTAAGAAATTAATTCCAATTAAGAGATCGCTCTCTGGTTTAACAATTTCATAAAAACCCCAGCGGGACAATGGTTCAACGCTCCGACGAAAATTATATGTAGAATTCTTCGATACTAGGTAATGCATATAAATAAGCAATGCGGTTAAATTATACTGCGTTCATATTTACATTAAAGTAAGTACATGAAAAACATTACAATACAATATGTAAACCACAAATACAAGTTTATGAAATAAAATTTATATGTAAATATTTTCGTTATTTCGTCAAATCGTCAAGCATTTGAAGAAAATTTGCAGAAAGTTGGTTGTGTTTAAGTGAGCTGCTATTTTAATTAAACATTTTGTTTAATTTTGTGTTTAAACTTTGAATAAAGAAATAATATTAATATTCTCGAATAGACATATGAGCAGACTAACTAAAAATTAAGAAAGTGAAGCACTTTAATGCGTTACTATTTGGTAAGTTTTTCGAGTTTTTATCATTGATGGAAATTTATAATTACACACGGTTTCATCTTTTATTGTAGAATGTGTAAAAGTAGAAGGCTTCACCGAATCGGATATGTTCTTCTTCTTCTTAATTGGCGCAGACACCGCTAACGCGATTATAGCCGAGTTAACAACAGCGCGCCAGTCGTTTCTTCTTTTCGCTAGGTGGTGCCAATTGGATATTCCAAGCATAGCCAGGTCCTTCTCCACCTGGTCCTTCACAACGGAGTAGACGTCTTCCTCTTCCTCTGCTTCCACCGGCGGGTACTGCGTCGAATATTTTCAGAGCTGGAGTGTTTTCGTCCATTCGGACAACATGACCTAGCCAGCGTAGCCGCTGTCTTTTAATTCGCTGAACTATGTCAATGTCATCGTATATCTCATACAGCTCATCGTTCCATCGAATGCGATATTCGCCGTGGCCAACGCGCAAAGGTCCATAAATCTTTCGCAGTACTTTTCTCTCGAAAACTCGCAACGTCGACTCATCAGTTGTTGTCATCGTCCAGGCCTCTGCACCATATAGCAGGACGGGAATTATGAGTGACTTATAGAGTTCGGTTTTTGTTTGTCGAGAGAGGACTTTGTTTCTCAACTGCCTACTCAGTCCGAAGTAGCACCTGTTGGCAGGAGTTATCCTGTGTTGGATTTCCAGGCTGACATTGTTGGTGGTGTTTACGCTGGTTCCCAAATATACGAAACTATCTACAACTTCAAAGTTATGACTGTCAACAGTGTCGTGGGAGCCAAGTCGCGAGTGCGACGACTGTTTGTTTGATGACAGGAGATATTTCGTCTTGCCCTCGTTCACTGCCAGACCCATTTCTTTTGCTTCCTTCTCCAGTCTGGAGAAAGCAGAACTAACGGCGCGGGTATTGAGGCCGATGATATCAATATCATCGGCATACACCAGCAGATGTACACTCTTATAAAAGATGGTACCTTCTCTATTTAGTTCTGCAGCTCGAACTATTTTCTCCAGAAGGAGGTTGAAGAAATCGCACGATAGGGAATCACCTTGTCTGAAACCTCTTTTGGTACCGAACGGCTCGGAGAGGCCGTATTAGTTTTGCGGGAATACCAAATTCAGACATCGCGGCATAAAGGCGGCTCCTTTTCGTGCTGTCGAAAGCGGCTTTGAAATCGACGAAGAGGTGGTGTGTGTCGATTCTCCTTTCACGGGTCTTTTCCAAGATTTGGCGCATGGTGAATATCTGGTCGGTTGTGGATTTTCCAGGTCTAAAGCCACACTGATAAGGTCCAATCAGTTTGTTGACGGTGGGCTTTAATCTTTCACACAATACGCTCGATAAAACCTTATATGCGATGTTGAGGAGGCTAATCCCACGGCAGTTGGCGTAGATTGTTTTTTATGGATTGGGCATAGCACACTTAAATTCCAATCATTGGGCATGCTTTCGTCCGACCATATTTTACAAAGGAGCTGATGCATGTTCCTTATCAGTTCTTCGCCGCCGTGTTTGAATAGCTCGGCCGGCAATCCGTCGGCCCCTGTCGCTTTGTTGTTCTTCAGGCGGGCAATTGCTATTCGAACTTCTTCATGGTCGGGTAATGGAACGTCTGCTCCATCGTCATCGATTGGGGAATCGGGTTCGCCTTCTCCTGGTGTTGTGCGTTCACTGCCATTCAGCAGGCTGGAGAAGTGTTCCCTCCATAATCTAAGTATGCTCTGGGCATCGGTGATTAGATCACCTTTGGGGGTTCTACAAGAGTATGCCCCGGTTTTGAAACCTTCTGTAAGTCGCCGCATTTTTTTGTAGAATTTTCGAGCATTACCCCTGTCGGCCACCTTATCAAGCTATTCGTACTCACGCATTTCGGCCTCTTTCTTTTTCTGTCTGAAAATGCGTCTCGCTTCCCTCTTCAACTCTCGGTATCTATCCCATCAGGCACGTGTTGTGGTCGATCGTAACGTTGCGAGGTAGGCAACCTGTTGTCTCTCCGCTGCGACACGGCACTCCTCGTCATGCCAGTTGTTCTTTTGCATTTCTCGAAAACCAATGGTTTCGGTTGCAGCTGTACGTAAGGAGCTTGAAATGCCGTCCCTCAGTTCCCTTATACCGAGTTGTTGACGAGTGCTCTCAGAGAGCAGGAGTTCAAGCCGAGTAGAAAAGCGTTCGGCTATCTGTTGTGATTGCAGCTTCTCGACGTCGAACCTTCTTTGTGTTTGTTGGCGTGCGTTTTTTGCTGCACAGAGGCGAGTGCGAATCTCAGCTGCAACAAGATAGCGGTCCGAGTCGATGTTAGGACCTCAGAGCGCGCGCTCATCGAAAACACTGGAGACGTGTCTTCCGTCTATCACAAAATGATCGATCTGGTTGGTGGTTTTTCGATCCTGAGACAGCCAGGTGGCTTGATGAATCTTCTTATGCTGGAATCTAGTACTACAGTTAACCATTTTTCGGGCCCCGGCGAAGTCGATCAGCCTCAACCCATTTGGGCAAGTTTCCGCGTGGAGGCTGAATTTACCGACCGTAGTGCCAAAGATACCTTTTTTGTCCACCCTTTCGTTAAAGTCGCCAAGCACGATTTTGACATCGTGGCGGGGGCAGCTCTTATAGGTGTGCGCCAAGCGCTCATAGAAGGCATCCTTGGTCACATCGTCGTTCACTTCCGTCGGGGCGTGGGCGCAAATAAACGATATGTTGAAGAACCTCGCTTTGATGCGAATTGTGGCTAGACCTTATAGTACTCGGCGACGGAGTCTCTCATCCGAGGCTTGTTGCGTCTTTTCATTGGGGTGTTTTTTTCGGACGAAGAATTCTGCGATGCCAAAGTATATTAATTTTGCTCTATTTATGAAAACACATGTATGAAATTCGGTATGAAAATAAGTATTTATGCATAAAAAGAAATGGTTTTCTTTTAATTTTAGTCGAAGAGATCTTCGTCCCTATGGTAAGCGAAACGGGTGATCTGTTACTTTTCGTAGGACATCGGTCGGAGTAAGCGATACAATCATGCTGCATCGTCTACCTTGCTCGCTTGCCAATGTCTACCATATCCCGCTCGGACCTTCTTGTACGCCCAATAAATTAATATTATGAAAATATTTTATGATGGTCGAACAATTAATGGTTCTTACCCTCTTCTTAATTACTAAAGTGTTTTTGTTATTATAAATTCCAGTTCGTATATATGAACTGGTTCTATTCAAATTCGAATGATTTTCCTGGTTTTCATATCTGTTTTTATTATATGAGGCAAATCAGAATTTACCCTAAAAAATGGGTTTCCCCAATGTTATTAATTCTTTGCATTTTAGGTTTAGTGCTTACTTGTGCACTTTCATTTTGCCTCTTTGGTTTATTTCTTTGTTGATAATTGGTTTCCCAATTTTACCTGTTACTCCTAGCCTGTACTTGGTTTGTTCGTATAGGCCTAGGAAAACTCATTATTTGATTTCATTGGTGGACGTCCATAGGTTCTGGACGATTAGGATATTTTTGGTTTGTATTAGTTATCCTTTGCGGATACCTCAAATTATTTTGAAAGTTTTTATTAAATTGTTGTTTGCGAGAATCAATTTCTTGATTCTTTTTTGAGAATTGTAATGCGAATTGTGACCTCATCTGGTTTTACTGAATTTCTTGCGCTTTGGCAAGAGCATTAAGCAAATCAGTAGGCGTTAAAGTAAAAAGTATTTGGTTTAAAGGGTAGTTTAAACCAGTTATGAAGGTTTTAAGTGCGGTTTCCAGATTTTTAATATTGGTTATTTCGGAATTTGTTTTGTGCGTCATTATTGTTTTATTTATTAACAATGTCAATTGTAGTCTATTAAGGATTGTGATCCTTGTCTAAGTATGCTCATTTCTTGGTCAATTACGTAAATTGGCCTTCTATCTTCTTCTTCTTCTTAATTGGCGTAGACACCGCTTACGTGATTATAGCCGAGTTGACAATAGAGCGCCAGTCGGATATTCCAAGCGTAGCCATGTCCTTCTCCACCTGGTCCTTCCAACGGAGTAGAGGTCTTCCTCTTCCTCTGCTTCCCCCAGCGGGTACAGTGTCGAATACTTTCAGAGCTGGAGTGTTTTCGTCCATTCGGACAACATGACCTAGCCAGCGTAGCCGCTGTGATTTAATTCGCTGAAGTATGTCAATGTCATCGTATATCTCATACAGCTCATCGTTCCATCGAATGCGATATTCGCCGTGGCCAACGCGTATAGCTCCATAAATCTTTCGCAGAACTTTTCTCTCGAAAACTCGCAACATCGACTCATCAGTTGTTGTCATCGTCCAGGCCTCTGCACTATATAGCAGGACGGGAATTATGAGTGACTAATAGAGTTTGGTTCTTGTTCGTCGAGAGAGGACTTTGCTTCTCAATTGCCTACTCAGTCCGAAGTAGCACCTGTTGGCAAGAGCAATCCTGCGTTGGATTTCTAGGCTGACATTGTTGGTGGTGTTTACGCTGGTTCCAAGATGGACGAAATTATATGCAACTTCAAAGTTATGACTGTCAACAGTGACGTGAGTGCCAAGTCGCGAGTGCGACGACTGTTTGTTTGATGACAGGAGATATTTCGTCTTGCCCTCGTTCACTGCCAGACCCATTTCTTTTGCTTCCTTCTCCAGTCTGGAGAAAGCAGAACTAACGGCGCGGGTGTTGAGGACGATGATATCAATATCATCGGCATACACCAGCTGTACCCGGTGGGACTTTAAATTTCCAAGGGGAATAGTCACCGTCGCTGAGCTTTAAGCGACCGGGGTGGTCGGCAGGTCGCGGATAGCCGGACGGCCTGTAGTCGCAGGTTAGTTGCGAAATAAGTTGAAGCTAATAAGCAATCCCCGACGAGAAGCGGCGGGAGTAGAGGTTGCGGCATAAAAGCCAGCAAGACCGTTGAAACTCCTGTGACAGTGGGCGAATCGACACCGCCCCTTTGAAATATGTGTCTCCCGCAACATGCAAGGGCATGTTGTGCAATAAAACAATCCAGGTGCGACGGATCCATAATGGGCGGCTTCCTGGTCAGCGTCTGTTCACCATGTTAGGTGCGGCTGATTAAATCTACCTGACCGGTACACGACGCAGCATACTGGGAGTCCCTTGAACTCTTCGCCAGCGGCTTCTTCGCTGACGAAAGGGAGGGGGTGATGTGAGCTTGACTCTCCCGAGGTATCAGCTGCGGCGTGTGTCAGCAAACAGCCACTTCGGTCCTGGGTCAGGGAGTATGCATTGAGCATAGGAGTAGTAGCCCATGTTGCTCCGGGTAAGCGCCGGTCCGGACGTGTTTTCCGGGACCGGCAAAGCGAAGTATTGGCCTCAAGAAACTGGGGTAGGGGCATTGTCCCCGAGGGTATATCCGTTTCAGTTTATTTCGGCCCACCCCCCTACACACGATGCGCTGTATAAAAGAAGTAAATGGAAAACAATTCGAGAAACAATATAAACAACATATACAATGAAGGAGGAATTTTAATGAGTAGCCGTGCAGAAAATTCGAGATCAGAGGCGGATCTGAATGTGAGGACCCCAAATACGGAAGTAGATCCATTCAAACGTGTATCGAGGATAGCCCGATCGCCAAATCAGACGCCCATAATCAGTAAACCGGTGCGAGCAAGGTCCTCACCACCGGTGCTAGAAGGTAGTACACCTCAAGCCAAAGTAGCACAACATCCCGGGGACTACTTCTCTGAACTAGGAAGTGCTATAAAAAGACTGACTGAAGCAATGCATCCGCCGCAGCGGTTTATAAATAACAACATGAGAGACATCCTTAGTTCTATAGCAAAGCTATATTCAAAAGCTCTGGAGGAGCACACAAAAATAATAGAAGCAAGACGGAAGGTACAGCTCAGAGCCGCAAACACGGAAACAACACCAAAGAGGCCGCGCGAGGAAAATCAGCCCAAACGGAAAACACCGCCTAAAAGGAATAAAACGGCGCACGAAGAGGCACCGAAAAACCAGCAAGCGAAGCGAAGCAAAGAGACATCAGGAAATAGCCCTGATAAATCCAAAAAAGAGGAAAAAAAGACGACGGCTGGGTAAGCGTCAAGCGCAAGCCACAAAGCCACAAAAAAATTGACCGAAAGCCACCCCCACGGCCCGATGCTATAGTCATAGCGCGCTCTGGAGATATGTCCTATAGAGACATCCTTATGAAGGCGAGAAAAGAAGAAAATCTGCAGAAACTCGGCGAAAATGTATCGCGTATTCGGAAGACAGCCAAAGGTGAAATATTGCTGGAACTCAAAGAAACCCAAATGGAAAGTACGAGCGAACTAAGGGGCGAAATAAGCAAACTGCTGGGAGACCAGGCACAAATCAAAGCGCTTACCCACGAAGTCATAGTAGAGATTCGGGACCTGGACGAAATCACAACCAAAGAGGACATTTCGGAAGCTATACGGAAGCAAGTAAAAAAACTAAATAACTTTGATGTGAGTGCGATAAAAAACCTCAGGGCGGCATATGCGGGTACACAAGTAGCGGTAGTAAGCCTCCCTGCGCTGGAAGCAAGGATTCTGCTAGATGAGCGAAAAATTAGGATAGGCTGGGTAGTCTGCAGGTTAAGAGAGAAACCCAATTTAAAAAGGTGTTTCAGGTGCTTGGAATATGGGTATCTGGCAGCAGCATGTAAAAATTCGGACGACAGGAGCGAGTGCTGTCTAAGATGTGGCGAAAAAGGGCACCTCGCACAGACGTGCGACAAGGCTCCCTCTTGTGGTACTTGCAAGAGGAAGGGAAGGGAAAACTCAAACCACCAAATAGGTAGTAAAAGATGCCCTCTATATCAGGAAGCATATAAAAAATTCAACAAATGAAAGTTATCCAGCTAAACCTGAATCATTGTGAAGCGGCGCAAGATTTGCTTAAGCAAACCGTCTTTGAGGAGAAGGTGGACGTGGCAATACTGTGCGAACAGTACAAAAACATAGACAACGCCACATTGGCTTCAGACACCACCCGCAAAGCGGCCATATGGGCATGTGGAGGTAAAGCTTTCCAGGAAAAGCCACTACTAGGAAAGCCCTACTTCACACGAGCCAGGATCTGAGGAATCAACTTTTATAGCTGCTATATACCACCGAGTGTCCCGCAAGGCGCGTTTGAGAGGATTTTGGATGATCTGGTACAGGAAATCCTAACAACTACGATAACGTGGTAGCAGGTGATTTTAACGTATGGGCTGTGTACTGGGGAAGTGTCAGTACGAACAAACGAGGAGACGCTCTTCTCAAGGCATTCTCATCGCTCGAAGTGGTGCTATTAAATACTGGAAATAGGAACACTTTCGAAAAAAATGGCCGTGGATCCGTGATTGACATCACGTTTGGTAGTAGCCCGTTGGTACGATCAAC
Source organism: Bactrocera tryoni (assembly GCF_016617805.1). Lineage (NCBI taxonomy): Eukaryota > Metazoa > Arthropoda > Insecta > Diptera > Tephritidae > Bactrocera > Bactrocera tryoni. The sequence goes on along the minus strand of NC_052500.1, from coordinate 38,915,501 downwards.
ATGCTGGGAAGTGTCGGACCTCTATACACATAGTGACCACCTAGCTATCATAATGGAGATCGGAAAATCCAGAAGTGGAATATACACGCACGCAAGGATGGTACAGACAAAAGGATGGAAAGCAGAAACGTTCGACGAAAATCTCTTTCGGCTTATGCTAGATGACAACATCGCAAATGTAGAAGATACAGAACGACAGGCGGAGATATTGGTGAGGCATGTCAGCAAAGCATGTGACGCTGCAATGTGCAGGAAAAAACAAGGCGCTAACGCTTACAGACAGCCTGCATACTGGTGGAATAGTGCAATCGACAGCCTGAGAACTGATTGCAACAAAGCCAGGCGTTCTTGCCAGAGAAGACGAAGTGGGCCAGAATACGAAAACCCGCGCGGAAGTTTTAAAAGGAAACGCCGTGAGCTCAAGAAAGCAATCAAAAGAAGCAAACTCTCCTGTTTCAATGAGCTCTGCGAAAATGCCGATGAGAGTCCATGGGGCGATGAAAACTCAAAGGAAACAAAGGGAGAACACCAACCGGTCCCACCCTATTGAAAAACATCGTGGAAACGCTTTTCCCTACGCAGAGGAACGAAGGGCCTGTATTAGCAAATATATCTACGGTAATAGGTGCACCATCGGTCACCGACGATGAAGTGATTGAAGCAGCCAAAAGGTTTGGAAATACCAAAACACCGGGTCTAGATGGAATCCCCAACAAGGCCCTTAAAACTTCTATAGCACACAAAGCGGTTCCCTTTTCACAGCTCTTTACCCGCTGTTTGCAAGAAGGTGTCTTTCCAAAAATTTGGAAGAAACAGTGCTTAGTACTTTTGCAGAAACCAAACAAACCGGCTGGAGAACCAAGTTCGTACCGCCCTCTCTTCATGCTAGACACGCTTGGAAAAATTTTGGAAAGAATAATATGCGTACGTCTGGAGAAGCATCTGGAGCAAGAATATCCAGGACTCGCCGAAAACCAATTTGGTTTTGGTAAGCACAAGTCAACTATCGATGCGATCACAAAAGTGACAAATGTGGCAAGCAAGGCCATCGAAGGAACGAGGTGGATGTATGGTACGAAAGAATACTGTGCAGTCGTAACGTTTGACGTTAAAAATGCGTTCAATTCTGCGTATTGGCCATACATAATGAGCGCTCTGGAAGACAAAAGAACACCGAAGTATCTGTTGAGAATTATCTCCAAATACCTGTCGAATAGGCTGCTACTCTATGATACCGATGAGGGACCAAAACAGTACAGGGTGACGGGAGGGGTACCTCAAGGCTCAGTGCTAGGTCCACTGCTGTGGAACGTGTTATATGACGGAGTACTTCGACTACCATTAGAAAGAGGGGTCTAAATCATCGGGTACGCCGATGACATTGCGGTAACGGTGGTAGGAAAAGAAATCATTCAAGTAGAAAGTTTATGTGAAGACACCGCTTCAAGAATAAAGAGCTGGCTCACGGCAAAAAAGCTTCAATTATCAGCCCAAAAAACGGAAGCAGTGCTAATTACCAGCAGAAAAAAATTAGAAAATGCTACTTTTAATATTGATGGCCATAGTATAACGACTCAGCAGTCGTTAAAATACCTAGGCGTTGAAATAGACACGCGGCTTAATTATTACACGCACATTGAAAAGTCATGTGCAAAAGCGACGCGAATAACGGTGGCCCTATCCAGGATGATGGCTAATATTGGAGGACCAAGCCAGGGCAAGCGAGCACTCTTGGCTAAAGTGAGTCAATCGGTGCTAATATATGCGGCGCCAATATGGGGACCAGCAATGTATAATAAGACATACGCGAAGAAAGCAAGAACTCTGACTCGGCTAAATGCAATAAGAGTTATTTGTGGATTTCGCACGGTGTCACACGAGGCGGCCGGGGTCATAGCGGGTATCATACCGCCGGACATAATGGCGTTAGAGCTCAAAAGAGTCTACGAAAAATCAAGAAGCGTTAGGAGGCGTTTTACAACAGCGGACCGAAATAAAGAATGGGAGGAAAGTTTATGTGAATGGCAGAGGCGCTGGGACATAGCAGACAATGGAAGGTGGACATACAAGCTAATCAAAAATGTGAAAACATGGGTGGAGAGGAAGAATGGCGATTCTGATTACTACCTGACGCAATTCCTGACCGGACACTGATGCTTTCGAGAGTACCTGTACAAATACGGCCACGATAACGGAACAGAATGTTCATTCTGCGGAAATGGCAGCGAAAACGCACAGCATATTTTCTTTTACTGCCCGAAATTCGAAGCAGAAAGAAAAGTCATAGAAAGTATTATCAACGAACGTGTGACTCCAGAGAATATCGTGCACCACATGATAAAATGCAAAATGGTGCGGAATAAAGTGAAGCATTGGTCCGCAATTGCGATGTTAGAACTAAGAAAAAAGGAAAGGCAACGAAGTAGCGATAGCAGAAGCGTTAGAGAAGAGTAGTCCAAAAAGGTGCCCACGAAGAGCCAATTTTGGCTGCGCCTGGTCCTGCGAAGAAATGCTTAACGGTAGTCCCGTAGGATCAGTGAAGTGCAGTCGGAGTTAGGGTTTAGTACGTAGGTGTACTGTTCCGCAAGTTCAGCATGGTATGATCATCCATACTGGGCGTGGTCCCGAAAGAGGTGTACCCTTAGCGTGCAGTATGAATCGTGCATGCCATCTAGGACTGACGGTATCTATGAAAGATTCCCCCTTCGAAACAAAAAAAAATAAAAACAAAAAACACCAGCAGCTGTACACTCTTATAAAAGATGGTACCTTCTCTATTTAGTTCTGCAGCTCGAACTATTTTCTCCAGAAGGAGGTTGAAGAAATCGCACGATAGGGAATCACCTTGTCTGAAACCACGTTTGGTATCGAACGGCTCGGAGAGGTCCTTCCCGATTCTGACGGAGCTTTTCGTGTTACTTAACGTCAGTTTACACAGCCGTATTAGTTTTGCGGGGATACCAAATTCAGACATCGCAGCATAAAGGCAGCTCCTTTTCGTGCTGTCGAAAGCAGCTTTGAAATCGACGAAGAGGTGGTGTGTGTCGATTCTTCTTTCACGGGTCTTTTCCAAGATTTGGCGCATGGTGAATATTTGGTCGGTTGTTGATTTTCCAGGTCTAAAGCCACACTGATAAGGTCCAATCAGTTTGTTGACGGTGGGCCTTAATCTTTCACACAATACGCTCGATAAAACCTTATATGCGATGTTGAGGAGGCTAATCCCACGGCAGTTGGCGTAGATTGTTTTTTATGGATTGGGCATAGCACACTTAAATTCCAATCATTGGGCATTCTTTCGTCCGACCATATTTTACAAAGAAGCTGATGCATGCTCCTTTTCAGTTCTTCGCCGCCGTGTTTGAATATCTCTGCCGGCAATCCGTCGGCCACAGCCGCTTTGTTGTTCTTCAGGCGGGCAATTGCTATTCGAACTTCTTCATGGTCCGGTAATGGAACGTCTGCTCCATCGTCATCGATTGGGGAATCGGGTTCGCCTTCTCCTGGTGTTGTGCGTTCACTGCCATTCAGCAGGCTGGAGAAGTGTTCCCTCCATAATCTAAGTATGCTCTGGGCATCGGTGATTAGATCACCTTTGGGGGTTCTACAAGAGTATGCTCCGGCCTTGAAACCTTCTGTAAGTCGCCGCATTTTTTTGTAGAATTCTGGAGCATTACCCCTGTCGGCCACCTTATCAAGCTATTCGTACTCACGCATTTCGGCCTCTTTCTTTTTCTGTCTGAAAATGCGTCTCGCTTCCCTCTTCAACTCTCGGTATCTATCCCATCAGGCACGTGTTGTGGTCGATCGTAACGTTGCGAGGTAGGCAACCTGTTGTCTCTCCGCTGCGACACGGCACTCCTCGTCATGCCAGTTGCTCTTTTGCATTTCTCGAAAACCAATGGTTTCGGTTGCAGCTGTACGTATGGAATTTGAAATGCCGTCCCACAGTTCCCCTATACCGATTTGTTGACTAGTGCTCTCAGAGAGCAGGAGTGCAAGCCGAGTAGAAAATCGTTCGGCAGTCTGTTGTGATTGCAGCTTTTCGACGTCGAACCTTCCTTGTGTTTGTTGGCGTGCGTTTTTTGCTGCACAGAGGCGAGTGCGAATCTTAGCTGCAACAAGATAGTGGTCCGAGTCGATGTTAGGACCTCGGAGCGCGCGCTCATCGAAAACACTGGTGACGTGTCTTCCGTCTATCACAAAATGATCGATCTGGTTGGTGGTTTTTCGATCCAGAGACAGCCAGGTGGCTTGATGAATCTTGTTATGCTGGAATCTAGTACTACAGTTAACCATTTTTCGGGCCCCGGCGAAGTCGATCAGCCTCAACCCATTTGGGGATGTTTCCGCATGGAGGCTGAATTTACCGACCGTAGTGCCAAAGATACCTTCTTTGCCCACCCTGGCGTTAAAGTCGCCAAGCACGATTTTGACATCGTGGCGGGGGCAGCTCTCATAAGTGCGCTCCAAGCACTCATAAAAGGCATCCTTGGTCACATCGTCCTTCTCTTCCGTCGGGGCGTGGGCGCAAATCAGCGATATGTTGAAGAACCTCGCTTTGATGCGGATTGTGGCTAGACGTTCATTCACCGGAGTGAATGATAGTACTCGGCGACGGAGTCCCTCCCACCACGAATCCCACACCAAACTTGCGCTCCTTTATATGGCCACTGTAGTAAATGTCACAAGGACCTACTCGTCTTTGTCCTTGTCCCGTCCATCACATTTCTTGGACGGCGGTGATGTCAGCCTTTATTTTCACGAGGACTGGGCAGCGGCATTCCCAATTAAGGGACCGGACATTCCAGGTGCACGCCCTTAAATCGTAGTCCTTATTTTGTTTGCCGTGGTCGTCATCAAAAGGGGGGCCTCTCATCCGAGGCTGGTTGTTACTATTCATTGGGGGTGTTTTTTTACGTGGCGGGTCCCAAACCCAGCGCACAACCCTATATAGGGAATATTTCGCCTTCTAACTTTAGCTCGCCTTCAAACGGATGTTTTTAGGCTACCCAGAGGATACTTGGTCAAAGACCGGAAGTCGTGAGCTGCTTTAGTCATATGTAAAAGAATCGTTTCTGGCCACACCTTTCCTCACTTTTGTGAACTTCTACACACGACTCCATCCTCCCTCTGTCAGCATACGCAAAATCTGATCTCGAAAATATGGCCTCTAAATTTAAAACTGTGCCATTGTTTGTCAAAATGTCGTTAGCATTGCTCACAATCTTGTTTCTCAGTATTGTTAGGGCTCAGTATTGTTAAGACTCCAAAATATCTCCTACTCCCTTCTATATAGAGACTCATTGAATTTTTTACAGCTTCTTCCGTCCTGAGAATTCCGGTAAAAATTTTACAATTTCTAAATTTTCATTCCATACAATTGAGTCGTTAATTGTCTGTGTTTCGTATTCTGTCACATGCGTAGCAGTTTTTATATTTTTTATTTGGTTATTTAGCTGAGCTATTTCAGCTGTTAAATTCGTCGTTTGCGTCGCTATCAGTCGAGCTATGTCTTCTGCAATAAAATTACTAACCGCCATTTTCGAAAATTTTAGAATTATGTTGTCTGTTTAAATGAGTTAATCCTCCCCCCTCACTCAACCTGGGAAGAACTGGCGCATCCTAATGCTACAGTGCAATTCACCACAGCTGATGACACTACAGCACAACTCAACACATCTGTACGCCAACCCACTCAACAAAAAGGATGGGCAACGGGAAAGCAGACTCAATTCGATCTATACAATTCGCACGTCAACAATTCGACCATCAACATATTCTACACTGTGCCGCGTCAACATACGATTTTTCCGATTATTCACCGATCCTGAGTGCTACGTTAATTCGAGTCACCAGAGCTACGACAAGTCATCGATCCATCAGTAACCATCGGGCTACGTTTGCAAAACACATTATTTCACGGTTCTAAAACTGGACACCGTCTGTTCTATTGCTAATCTAGTGCATATATTTATATTCGGCATTTATATTATAAGTTTCATGTTTGTTACCTGCTTAATTAAAAGCAATTTAAACATAAATTGCACTGGGAGTCTTTTATTAACAAAGTGGTAGTGTGTGAATAATTTTAAATCAACTACATTAAACATTGTCCATTTTACAAAAAATTACATAACAATAATAAATTATAAATACAATAATAGTATAATTTATCTCGTTTTCTTTTTTATTTATATATATTTAATAGATGTATAAGAATTTATTTTGTTTTATTTTTTCTTAAATAAGGGCACTTGTGAGTGTCATGATTATTGGTTTTGCAATACTCACAGTGAAACAATTTTTTATACTTAATATTAGTGGGATTATTTCCCATTTAATTAATAAATATATGATTTACTTACAACTAACTTTATGTTGTTGTTGTTACTGCTGCGGTTGTTACTGTTGCTGTTGCTACTGTTGCTGTTAGTTCTTGCTTCTTGGAAACTAGTTGCTTTTTTTTTTATACTCTCGCAACAATGTTGCTAACGAGAGTATTATAGTTTTGTTCACATAACGGTTGTTTGTAAGTCCTAAAACTAAAAGAGTCAGATATAGGGTTATATATACCAAAGTGATCAGGGCGACGAGTAGAGTCGAAATCCGGATGTCTGTCTGTCCGTCCGTCTGTCCGTCCGTCTGTCCGTCCGTCCGTGCAAGCTGTAACTTGAGTAAAAATTGAGATATCATGATGAAACTTGGTACACGTATTCCTTGGCTCCATAAGAAGGTTAAGTTCGAAGATGGGCCAAATCGACCCACTGCCACGCCCACAAAATGGCGGAAACCGAAAACCTATAAAGTGTCATAACTAAGCCATAAATAAAGATATTAAAGTGAAATTTGGCACAAAGGATCGCATTAGGGAGGGGCATATTTGGACCCAATTGTTTTGGAAAAGTGGGCGTGGCCCCGCCCCCTACTAAGTTTCTTGTACATATCTCGGAAACTACTATAGCTATGTCAACCAAACTCTACAGAGCCGTTTTTTTAAGGCATTTCCATATACAGTTCAAAAATGGAAGAAATCGGATAATAACCACGCCCACCTCCCATACAAAGGTTATGTTGAAAATCACTAAAAGTGCGTTAACCGACTCATAAAAGACGTCAGAAACACTAAATTTTACGGAAGAAGTGGCAGAAGGAAGCTGCATCCAGGCTTTTTTTAAAAATTGAAAATGGGCGTGGCGCCGCCCACTTATGGACCAAGAACCATATCTCAGGAACTACTAGACCGATTTCAATGAAATTCGGTATATAATGTTTTCTTAACACCCTGATGACATGTACGAAATATGGGTGAAATCGGTTCACAACCACGCCTTCTTCTAATATAAAGCTATTTTCAATTCCATCTGATGCCTTCTCTGTATAATACGAGTATAAACATTAGGAACCAATGATGATAGCGGAATAAAACTTTACAAAAATACGGTATTTGAAAAATATTTAAATGACGAATAATGAAATCTCGATTATCACTTTACCATGCGAGAGTATAAAATGTTCGGTGACACCCGAACTTAGCCCTTCCTTACTTGTTTTTAGTTTTCCTTTATGCTTGGTCGCTGCTTTATTGCTTTTCGTTCGCAGTTTCCACTCGCACTGTTTATTTTGCTGTTTTTAAAGAACTCTGTGTTCGAAATATTTATGAAATTATATTTATTTTTATGATTTAAGTCATTCTTTCTGTTTCTGTAATTTTGTATTTTGTTGATTAATTATGTTTTTATACTCTCGCAACAATGTTGCTAACGAGAGTATTGTAGTTTTGTTCACATAACGGTTGTTTGTAAGTCCTAAAACTAAAAGAGTCAGATATAGGGTTATGTATACCAAAGTGATCAGGGCGACGAGTAGAGTCGAAATCCGGATGTCTGTCTGTCCGTCCGTCCGTCCGTCCGTCTGTCCGTCCGTCTGTCCGTCCGTCCGTCCGTGCAAGCTGTAACTTGAGTAAAAATTGAGATATCATGTTGAAACTTGGTACACGTATTCCTTGGCTCCATAAGAAGGTTAAGTTCGAAGATGGGCAAAATCGGCCCACTGCCACGCCCACAAAATGGCGGAAACCGAAAACCTATAAAGTGTCATAACTAAGCCATAAATAAAGATATTAAAGTGAAATTTGGCACAAAGGATCGCATTAGGGAGGGACATATTTGGACGTAATTTTTTTGGAAAAGTGGGCGTGGCCCCGCCCCCTACTAAGTTTTTTGTACATATCTCGGAAACTACTATAGCTATGTCAACCAAACTCTACAGAGTCGTTTTTTAAGGCATTTCCATATACAGTTCAAAAATGGAAGAAATCGGATAATAACCACGCCCACCTCCCATACAAAGGTTATGTTGAAAATCACTAAAAGTGCGTTAACCGACTCATAAAAAACGTCAGAAACACTAAATTTTACGGAAGAAGTGGCAGAAGGAAGCTGCATCCAGGCTTTTTTAAAAATTGAAAATGGGCGTGGCGCCGCCCACTTATGGACCAAGAACCATATCTCAGGAACTACTAGACCGATTTCAATGAAATTCGGTATATAATGTTTTCTTAACACCCTGATGACATGTACGAAATATGGGTGAAATCGGTTCACAACCACGCCTTCTTCTAATATAAAGCTATTTTGAATTCCATCTGATGCCTTCTCTGTATAATACGAGTATAAACATTAGGAACCAATGATGATAGCGGAATAAAACTTTACAAAAATACGGTATTTGAAAAATATTTAAATGACGAATAATGAAATCTCGATTATCACTTTACCATGCGAGAGTATAAAATGTTCGGTGACACCCGAACTTAGCCCTTCCTTACTTGTTACAACATTGTTTTGTTGGTAGAAAATCCGAGCTGTGCCGAAAAAATAAGCGAACGACCGCCGGTTGTCATCGCTTCCCTTGCCGCTCTAACAGCTTTTACCAACAAACTTGTGTAAATATGTATGTGTATGTATGAGCGTGCGTACATATTGACGCAGATTTTTGCGAGCCACGGAAAAATATGTTAAAATTGATAAATATTATAAATTGGCAACAGCTATGTTGCCACTTTGTCACTCCGTGTTTTTTGTGTTTTGCGAATTTGCATTAGAAAGTTGTTCAATTTATGATTTTTAGCTTTTGCAATCGTCGCAAAAAGACGCTTGTTGGCAAAGGCATGCTCGTGGAGATGTAATGGTGTTTGCTTTGTTGCCACTTTGTCACTCCGTGTTTTTTGTGTTTTGCGAATTTGCATTAGAAAGTTGTTCAATTTATGATTTTTAGCTTTTGCAATCGTCGCAAAAAGACGCTTGTTGGCAAAGGCATGCTCGTGGAGATGTAATGGTGTTTGCTTTTATGAATGAAGCGATTTTGCCTGCTGAAAGTGAGCTTGCGTTTATCAATGAAAATGTTGTTGTTATGTGTTTTTCTACAAATTTAGGAATCGATTATTTGGCTGGCATATTGACTTGTGACACTGCTGATGCTATTTGAGACGGTTGTTGTTTTTGTAGAACAATATTTGTAGTTTTTGGGGGCGACATATTTACATGTGTACGCAGATATGTATGTATATATGTATGTGGGCTTGTGTATGCATTATTTGTGTGGGAATGTCATGCGCACATATGCGTGTAAATTAATTCCCGTATTGCGGGAATTTGAAAAAAATATATAGTTCTTCTATCTGCCAAAGCGTGGAGAATATTAAACACGTAGCGTCGACTGTATCGCCGGAGACCAAATCCGATCTTTATTTACAAGTTACTAATATTTATACATTTACTTATTATTTACTTAAAGCTATTACTTATTGGTTGAGTTTAAGACAAAGAAAGTGTCAATTTACATTAATGTCATATTCAGCATTTTTAGGCAGAACGTTAAGTGTTCTGTTTTGATTTTATTATGCCTTCTTGTGAGGGCTACAGATATTGTTTAGATAAGAATTGTTTATTCTAATGTGAACGGAAAAAGTATATCGAATTCTATTTTAATTTATGAGGCCGCACAACTACAAAGTGTAAAGATTTAATATTGTTTACAGTTAGGGTCAAGTGGCTGTGTGGAGGCTGTCATTAACTCCCCCTTCCTAAGATGAATCGTCCCCGATTCACTATTATTTTGAGTTAATTTATGTATTTGATCTAAAAGAGCATTATATGTGACTTCTTGCAATTGCACATTTCTATTGGTTTGGGAATTACGCGAGATTTTTTGAATTTTAATATTATGTAAGTTATGAAAAGTATTCCCAAGATTAAAATTATGTACCAAAAATATGAATTGACTGTGATATGCTTATTCCGTTCTGCTAAAATGTTTATATTATCTAATTTTAACAGTTTAATAGTTGTTTCAATACATTCCAAAATTTCAAAATTATTGATATGGTTATTCTTAAGATAATTCCAGATTTTTGTTTCTATATTTTCATAAGTTTGATTATTAATTACTGTATTATTTTCAAATGTTATTAAATATGTTCCAGTTAATGTTTGATTGTCTACAATATTTTTTCCTTAATATTGCTCCTGGTTTTATTTTTTCTATTTTCAAATTTTTCTCTTTTAATTTTTTACATTTTCCTTGTTTTTTATTTAATATTTCTGACAAACATGTACTTTTTTATTTAATTTGCAATATAGTTTTGTAATTTCAGTTTCACAATTATGTATATTAATAAAATTATTATTACAATATGTTATGTTCTGATCAATTATAAGCTTGCCATCTAATTGAGCTATGGCTCTCACATCATAGTATTTACATGTTGATTCTATTTTAGGGTATTTGATATAAAGTATAATTATATCTCTTTTTTATGCTATTTTTAATTTTGAAATGCCCATTAAGTCTGTAATGGTCATTGTACCATGTTGGTAATATGTTATATTTTTTAATTCATCAAAATGTAAAATTGTTGGATTTAAAATTCCTATTTTCCCAAATGTCATTGTGTTTATTATATTTTGTAGTTCATGCATAATGTATTGATTTCTTCTTCTTTTGATTTTTCTGGCGGTGTTATCACTTTTTATATTATTTATTGTATCAGTTAATTCTGTTATTACTTTAAAAATTTCTGAATTTGTAGTAAATTGTTTATTGTTAGATCATTTAATCTATCATTTATTTTTATGAAATCGTCATGATCTGGAGTTCCTGCTATCCATTTCCAAATTGTACCTAATTCATTTATTCCTCTTTTTTGTCTAACATGGTTTTGTTTTAACTGCCCTATATTTCTGAATCTGTTTCTTGAGTGATAATTTCTAAATTATCATTATTATCAATTTCATATTTCATATTGTTATAAAAACTTCTTTTTTCTTCTGTTATTATATTTTCAAAGATTGTTAAATTAGTGATGTGAAATATATGTATCTCCATATTCTTCATAAATGGAAACGTCTCCATTTTCGATAAGTACGTAGTCCTGTCGGGTATAATCTATGATATCAGCTATTGTCAAGCCAATTAGTAATGCGAAAATTGAAAGGATCATTTTGAAAACCTATAATTAATAATGATTTTTTGTTATCTTTATGTATAATTCTATTACTATTATGTATTATTATGTTATTCCCCAAGTTTTCTTTAACTTGTTGTTTCTTATACCTAGGTTGTAATTTATTTCTCTCTCCTATTATTTTTTCATAAATAATTTATCCAGGATGATATTGCTTATCTGTTCAATGTTTATCATGAAACATTAACATTTTCTCTTGTGCTCGCTTTAAAGTGGTTGGTAAGTTTTCATGGTTTACCCTATTGTAAAGTACTTTATTTGGTTTAAAATTCGTTACTGAATGAATTGTTGTATTGTATTGTTGCGCTGCTCTAAGTACTGCTTCTAAATTACTGACAATATTGTATTCTTCTTTTATACATCTGGCTATTTCGATTATCGTTGAATGAACTCTTTCAACTTGTCCATTAGTTGTGCTATGACGTGGATCACAAAAGTAAATTTCAGTATTTAACCTTTGCATTCAAGATTTAAATGTTGGTGTGGTAAAGCTTGGTTCATTATCTAAAGTAATTTGTTTTACATCTGTGAAGGTTTGAAGTAATTCTAAAACCTTTTCTTCGATATTTGACTTTACTTCTATATGTTTTAATATTAAAAATTTTGAATAAGCGTCTACACATGTGATAAATTTTAGTTTCTGTGCGTAAAAAATGTCTAAATGGAGCTGTTCTCCTTCTTTCTCTGGAATTGGGGCTTTACCAATTGGTATTTTCTTAGGATGGCGATCATATTTACTTTTATTGCATACTATACAATTTCGAATGTATTCTTTCATTCTTTTCCTCATTTCGGGCCAATAATACAATTTTTCTATTTGTTTTCATTATAGCTTCGATAAGCTCTATTATGAGTTTGTTCTATTAATCCGGACTGATCTTCTCTATTAATAATATCCATTGGAAAAAGTTTGGTAAATACAAATTTGTTTTGAAAAGTTTGTTTCAGAGCTTCTTGGACTTCGTGCAAGTTTTCTTTGGTTGAATATATTCTTTCAAAATAGTCATTAAATTTTCTACTGTGTCATACTAATAATAATTATCATTATCATCATTAATTTCTGAGCCAGTTTCACCCAATAATGAATAGTTATCGTTCATGTTGCCGTTAAATTCATCGGCTAGCATTGTAGAACTTTTTTGTTCCACAATATATTTTGTATATTTGTTATTTTTATTTTGCTGGTATAAATCTTCAGCTGGCGTTTTAGGATCTTTTTGTCCCAAAATAAATTTTTTTAGTATAATATTGCCGGTAAAATCTTCGGCTGGCGGTGTAGAACTTTTTTGTTCCACAATATATTTTTTATTTAATTTGCGGGTATTGTCATCGGCTGGCGTTGTAGAGCTTTCCTGCTCCACAGTATTTATTTTTTTATATTTGCCGGTATTTCCGTCGGCTGGTTTTTTGGAATCTTTATGTTCCTTAATTTTTTTATTTATACCAATATTTTTATCGGTTGGTTTAGCGAAAGCTTTTTGTTCCTTATTGTTTTCTCCATTTTTACTTTCAAAATAAATGTTCATACTGTTTGCTTCATTTTTATTATTATTTGTTTCCATATAATTTATTTTCCTATTGGGCACGTCGATAAGTGCCTCAATTTTTTCAAGGAAATTGTATCCCAAAAGGAGATGTGATTCTAAACCTTCTATTTCGTAGAAAATTTCTTCGACCCCAAATATGGTTATTATATAGTAATGCTTTATTATGGAATAGCCGTTCACGGTTTTTATCCGTTTATAAATGGCTAGTTCGTTTTTGTTATTATAAACCCCAGGCTTAATGTAGCAAGAGGTTGCTTCTGTATCGACTAGAGCTTTTAAACTTTTCTTTATTTTTGAGTCGTGGAGCTTTAGATAGGGGAGTTCATCCCCTCTTTGTCTAAAAAATTACTCTCATTCATGTTGTTTATCTTCTGGGTTTTCTCCTGTGGGCGAAAGCTATAATTGCTTTCCCTTGGTCGTTTTATTCCTTGGATGTTTTTATTTGAAATATACCTATTTGGTTGGTCCATATTGGCTTGATGGCTTGTACTGGCCAATGGTTTTCCAAAATTTTGGTTTTTATGGCTATTGTTTAGTTGGGGCTTTGGGTAGTTTTCCCTTCGGTATGATCTAGACATAGATGGATCTATATCCATTGGTTCTGGTTTTGGCATGTTGTTCCTCTGAGGAAATCGTAAAGTATTACTTGGATAAAACTGTTTTACTCTTGTCCTTTCATTTGCAAAATTTTGTGCAAATCGAACTCTCTGATTATTGGACTCTAATTCCTGAGCTTTGGCCAATGCGTCGGGCAAATCTTCCGGAAAGGGGGGGAAAATATAATATCTCTTAATAGAGCGTTAAGTCCGGTTATAAATATTCTAAGAGCCTGGTCTCTATTCACTTTGTTCAATTCTTTGGTTATTGGTGCGGCCCCTCCATAAGTCATAATGGTTTTATTAATCATCAACGTTAGTTTTTTGTTAACTAAATTATAATATTCAATGACCGTCATTGAGCTTTGTCGTAGAACACTCCTTTCTTGTTCTATAATATGTATTGGACGTTTGTCCGAATACGCAAAATCGAGACGCGCAATTATCGCGTCAAAATTTAACACAGTACCATGGTTGGTTAATGTGTCATTTGCTTCTAGTGTAATTTTGTTACGCAAAATCGTAAGGGCTGCGAAGTACTTTCGGCTACCTCTTACATATAGGCCCATAACGTTATGTGCTGCTTCGCGCCAGCTAACATAAGCGTTTATCCTTCCTGAAAATTCTGGTAAGGATTTTATAACATCTAGTGACTCATGAAACTGAATGTTGTCATTTATTATTTCCGTCTGAAAATATGTTACTCTGTGTGTTTCAATTTCAACTTGAGTTTTTAATCTGTCAATTTCTTGCCTTATTGTAATATTGCTTTCCGCAATTAGGCGCGTAATTAAATCTACCGTTAATCCTGCCTCATTAGCCATGGTTAATTATTATTACTTTTTTTAGTAAAGAGAAAGAACTTTATTATTATTTTATATTTGTATAATCCCTTCTAGGATGAGATGCTCTTCTATTCTGGAGGGTCCTTTTATGTAGGATTCGCAGCTTTATTTTATTTTATTATTGGTTGCACAAACCAGAAATTATGTTTTTATTTTTTTTCTGGGGCACTTTTTCTCTTCGTGATCCCCACCGCAATTTTTACAATAGTGTATTCTAATATACTTAGGTTTAATTTGGGTGTTCCCCATAAATATATATATATGATTTATAAGTTTAACATATTTATTTTTCTTAACAATAATGATTAATTAATCTTACTGCTTTCTCCAATGTTGTCCTTTGTTGTCTTTTTGTTGTTTCGTCTTTACTCTCACTGTTTTTGCTTTCTCCAATGTTGTCCTCTGTTGTCTTCTTGTTGTTTCGTCGTTACCCTCACTGTTTTCTATAAGTTTTCCGGCATTTCTCACGTTGCTGTAGTCACAAATGTTGTTGATATGTATTTGTTTGTTTGATAGCTTTATTTAATTTTTTTTTTTTTTGGCGACACGACACGTGTTATATATTAGATTTCGTATTATTATTTTTTGTTTGTTTACGCGGCATAGCCTGTTTTGGTTTTAACTTTTAACTTTTCATTTTTCTCACTTTTATTGAGATATTATGATTATGCTTTTTTGCTTATTACCTTTCGCACGAGGATTTTATGTTTTTATAATTTATCTTTTATAAGGATCCACGATCACGTATCCTTTTCCGAGTATATTTTGTTTTTCGTGGCCCCACGTTGGGCGCCAATTAATTTGAAAAAAATACATATTTCTTCTATCTGCCAACGCGCAGAGAAAATTAAACACGCAGTGTCGACTGTATCGCCGGAGACCAAATCCGATCTTTTACAAGTTACTAATATGTATACATTTACTTATTATTTACTTAAAGCTATTACATATTGGTTGAGTTTAAGACAAAGAAAGTGTCAATTTACATTAATGTCAATTCAGTATTTTTAGGCAGAACGTTAAGTGTTCTGTTTTGATTTTATTATGCCTTCTTGTGAGGGCTACAGATATTGTTTAGATAAGAATGGTTTATTCTAATGTGAACGGAATAAATATAGTTTAAAAAAAATAAAAAACATGCTTTTAAAGCATATCAAGCTAAAAAGTGAGAAATAATTCTTTGTATAAGCTAACAATAATAATGAAGGAAAAATTCCTGTATTATTGTGAGAAAAGTGTGGAATGCTCGATATATGAAAAATATGTATGTCACAAAGCACCCCAGGGGTAATAAGGACACCTAAATTTCGTGTAGCGTCAATGATTTGGTCTTGTGTTTTAATCGTATAAATAACAGTCCCTTTATCTTGAAAGCTCTTCAGAACTTTTTCATTATGTATAACAACTTGGTCGTTAGTAGGGTAAATCCTTAAACCTTTTTCATTTGAGAATTCTTCAGTGGTATCTGTTGACACTTTTTCAAGAAGAACTTCAAGATGCTTCGACGTCAACTTTCCAACTCATAAAGCATCAAGCACTTCTATAAATGTCGTATCTTCTTGTTGACGCATGTTTTGTTGGAGTTCAACCAGGCGGAATTGTCGCCACAAATGTGTAGCGGGTTTCATATGTTCTGGCTGTTGAAATACTTGATGTCCTCGGACAGGTGGTAACTGCATTAAATCACCAAAGAGTAAGACATTTATACCTCCAAAACAAGCGTCCTGTCTCTTTAGTTGGCGCAAACGAAAGTCGGTCATGCAAAGCATTTCATAAGGCACCATAGAAATTTCGTCTATGAACAGAAACTCAACGTTATGCCATAACTGGCGCATCGCTCTTAAATAATTTCCTGTAAGAAGTGGCATGTTAATGATGACGCCATCTTTTTGTACTGGTAGTTTCAATAGGCTGTGTAGTGTAGAACCTCCGACCAACCGTGCTGCAACTCCAGTAAGAGCACCAACTTTCACGACCAATTTTCCATAACATCGGTTAACTTGCTTTTTCAATACATTAAAGAGAAAAGTTTTTCCGGTGCCTGCTCCACCTGTGACGAAAATTTTCTCTCGTTTAATATCACCATTAAGTTGATTTTTAATACTCTCTGTAATGACAGTAAACAATTGCTTTTGATCAATATTCATAGCGTGCTGTGCTCTTTGAAATTGATCATTGCTCAGTTCTGTGTCCGGTAATTCTTCTTCTATAACTTCAGGATTTATAATCTCTGGCTGTTCTAAAATTTCAAATGCATGTATCTGATTGAATGCATTTTCAAGCTGTTGGTCACGCTCTCGAAATTGGCGCATATACCTGATCATTTCCTTCAATCGATTCTCTCGATGTAAAAACGCTTCTTTTGCATTATCGAAACCTTCAAGTAATTCAGTTTCCAAACGATAAGGCATATATTGAAGAAGTAAGCTATAGAAAAAGTTGTCGGGATCTGATGTTGCTATAAAATATGGCACCCTAACAACTGCGGGAACCTTTCTCACAACCATTTTGCTCTTATCTAATAGCGTAATGAGTGGACGACGTGTGTTACGAAATTCTTCATACGCGTCGTGATCAACACTTTCCTAGTTTCGCTTACTTTTTTCGGATAGAATGGTTCAAACAACATTACAAACTCTGTAAGGCTCATGTTTGCAAAATCGTAATCGGTAGATTGTAACGGACGTTTTTGATATCTTTCAAAGATATTACTATAATAACCAGTTGCGTGCCCGTTTCTGTCGAATTGCAATACTTTGTAACGCTGTTCTGCCTTTCTTGTGTTCAGCAAAATACAGCTTCGAGAACTGTCCCGTAATGGGATATGACAAAGTCTATATGCACATTCTGCAGCTGATACTTGTCGTTCATGAAGAATCTTCATACATATGCTGAACAATTTGCGTGAAAGATCAGTTACTTCGCGTTGAATTTGCTGTATTGCCTGCGCAATTCCAGAATCTATACCTGTAGGTTCTGCTTTCGATAGGTACTTTGCTATATAGTACGCTATCGCTTCGTTTGATCCGCATGGCTGAATATCCATGTTGCCTGCCCACAGTCTTAGCAACTCTGGGTGGTAATTATTTACCCAAGCATCTTCCTTTCGACGCTTAAGTAAACAAATTCTACTTAATTAAATTCTTCTTATAGAAGTATTATTTTTTGAACAAGTTTGTGTATGCCGATGAATTTGACATTTTCTTCTTCTTCTGGAGGGATTCTACAGCAACAATTACGAGTCAAACTCAGGATGATTTTCGATCCAAATCACCATATGAAGGTGAGGACTGCCCCGTTTCTGGAATTCAATGCGCCACCAATGATCCTTCACTTTTCCGCCAAACACATAATCATTATTTTTTATAAATTTCATGAGAGCATTTACTCTTAACATGAAATGTCGACTCAAAATTACTGGATACTTCTCGATAAGTCTTTGGGTCTCATAAATATCGAGAGTACTGGGATCAACATCATCCCTACCATCGGCTATTGACAAAGCCTTTTGTTGGTCTAGCGAGTTGAGATCATTTGAGCTAAATGTTACAAAGTATGTTGGAGGTCCTAAACATCTGATTTGAGCTAATAGTTCATTCAGAGCTGTTCTCCAATCAGCTGCCGAACCTCTTAAATTTTTTACATAAATATGGACATCTTTTGTTGCTCCTTCTTGATTAACAATTTTTTGCCGCATGCAGATATAGTGCTTTTGATTCTATAATATTCAAAGAAGGATAAGGCATAAAATAGATAGTCGTTACGTTGAAATCTTGTGTCACTTCCCAAAATTCTAAACTGAAAGTAGTCTAACGCTGTAATATTTACAGGCCCTTGTTCTTTGAACCCGTTTTTTCCGTAAGGAAACAAGAAGTACCAGGCAAATTCTTCTGCTTTCAGTTCATGTCCGATATTAACGATGTTGTCTTTCGTTTTGCGGTTAATTTCGTTAAGGTTTCGTGAAACCTGTAGTTCATTTTCCACATTGGGTTGCATTACATCAATCGGCGCCATCAAAGATGTCTGCAGTAAAAATTAAATGATTAGGTAGTTCATGTTTAGAAGTAATCATTTCAGACGCAGCCGTTACTATCTCAATACTCTGCTGTATTTCTATCTCATCAGGCTCATCTGTTTCATATACAACATCAACGTAATCAAGAGTATACTGCACATTTTTGCTGCCTGTTGTACGTTTACAAATCCTCACAAACTCGTCTAAATTGTCGCATTCGATAATGCAGGCTTTTCCATTGTTATCCTTTGCTCTAGATCCCTTTTGACCACAAGAATGTGAGTTAGTGAAGTAATATTTGTTATCATAGTACATCACTCCGAATGATTGTCCATCTGTTATTATTATGCCGGCGCTATGTTCCATGAAAAGTTCTTCCAACCCTTGACGAAGGGTGCGTCCGAAGTTTGTTTCATTATTCTTGTCACTCAAACTTCCATATATGCTTGGTTCATCGGCAACAGTGATCTGAAACCGTTTGCCGAATGCGACTAAAACATCCTTTATTGCGTGGAAATTTCGCACCAGTAGGTATCCATTGTCTTCAATACGATAGGCCATTAAATTTCGCTCCGTTTGAAATCTTATATTGCTGTAGATTTGGTCACCCGTTATCATATTTAGGTTGAGGGTGTTTGGCTAAATGAGCACCTGACCCCCCTCTTAATACAATAAAGCTACGCCCCACACATACACACCATACTCAACACGACTACACCATCTACATCATACTCCACACATCTACCCCATATTCATCCCACACACACCAACTCATCATCATCTACACCACACCTTTCACACCACACACGAGGACACCAAACACAATCAACAAAAGGGACTGGCGGACGGCGCCAGCTTCTTCTTCTCGATCAATCCGTGCGCATATACGCATCAACAGTCAGCTAACTATACGGGTCAACGCAGTCGTCATTAAAACAACTTGTGAGTTTGCGATTTATTTTCACGGGTAATAACGAATAATTATGGTCCTTCGAAGCCGTACCGGACGGCAGTAGTGGTAACAAAAAAAAAAAAATAATAATAAATAAAATAAAATAATAAAAATCGGTCACGGTGACGCGGTAACGCGGTAACTAAAAACGAAAAAACAAAAAAAAAAAAAAAAAAAAAGTTTGGTGAAAAGAAAAAAAAAAAAAAAAAAAATTGGAGTTCAAACAGTGGAAACAAAAAAGTTAAATACCCGTTGGAAAAAGAAAAAAAAAAAATTTGTGGAAGAACAACGGTGGTGACGGTGAACAGCAACGGTTTAAAACAGTTAAAGCAAAAAGTGAAAAGCCCGTTGAAAAAACAAAAAAAAAAAAAAAAAAAGAACAAAGTGTCAAAAGTGCAGTGTGGAAATAACATATACATACATGTGTATGTACATGTGTATTGTATTGTTGAAAAAAAAAAAACCAAAAAAAGGAGAGTTGGTGACAAAATTTGGCAGAAATGGAAAAGCCAAATGTATATACATACAATGAAAAGATAAGTGAAAAAACGTGCAGTGACCAGAAAGAAAAAAAAAAAAAAAAAAACAAAGAAAGACGATTATGGTGGTTTATATATACACATACAATATATACATACATACATATAAGTGAGAAGTGGTAAAGCGGTGATTGAAGTGACGGAAAACAAAGCACACATAAAACACAACAACAAAAACGAAAAAAAAGTGAGGTGAAAAGAAAAGAAAAACAAAAAAATAATAATAATGGTGCTGTGAAAAAAAGAGTGAAGTATTGGGTGAAATAACGCACAAACAAGAAAAAAAGAGAAAAAAAAAG
Organism: Bactrocera tryoni; assembly: GCF_016617805.1. Taxonomy (NCBI): domain Eukaryota; kingdom Metazoa; phylum Arthropoda; class Insecta; order Diptera; family Tephritidae; genus Bactrocera; species Bactrocera tryoni. The sequence continues at coordinate 38,895,181 of NC_052500.1, read as the reverse complement.
AAAGAATAATAATAATAGAAAAATAATAGGAAAAAACCATAAAGCCACCAGAGAATCACCGCAGCAGCAAACAGCACAAGGATAGGAGAAAGAAGCACTCTACAAGCACAGGCACAAGCGTAGACACAGGCAAATACACTCATATTATCCCCACAAGCCCCTGGCGGAAATCAAAGTGAGTAGTATCGTCTCCTTTCATTTTTATATATCATATTCATATGTATGGTTTAAAATCTGAAACATACTAAAATATAAAGTTTACGGTTCAGATCAAAATCCCGGTCGAAAAATAAGTGGAAACCGTTACCAAACTGTTTTCGGTGTTCGGTTTATTTTCCGGTTAATACCGAAAACCGCTAACAAAGCAGTTTGGCACTGTGTATAACGGATTAGTGATTGCCGGTAAATGCGTACCGTTGTGTCATAACACAAACCAATCCCGAAAAAAAAAAAAAAAAAAAAAAATATATAGGTAAAAATTCAAGAATTTACTTGCGAAATTTCCAGCAAGACCCCTTATACTTAATCAAGTATAAGCAGGATTGCTTAAAATAAACTACGGCAATCACACAGGAAAAAAAAAAAAAAAGCATACATATGTGCGAATTAAATTTTATACCATACATACATACATACTTATATATATTTCACGCATATTTCTATAGCAAAGAAAGAGCATAACTTGCACTTTCGCTAGTTTAACCACATTCAATTTCAAATATATATGTACACATAGTACATACATACATACATTCTAAAATCATATCATTTAACACTCTTTTTCGCGGCCTCTTCTCACTGCAAAAGTATATACATACATACATATGTATATGCGGCGCAGTTATACAATTACGTATATATGTACTTACTAACAAGTGAATTTACGAAAATCACCGTCGGTTAATTCTCTTTTCGTCGTTTCTTCGTACCGCGAACAAACATACATATATGCGTATATATACATATATATATATACTATATACAGATACACGGGCGCATACACATATATACAAAATCTTCTAAAAAATATACCCTATCGACATCGGGTACAACTTAAAGTCAGCAGCAAATATAAAATATAACGTTTATAACATACTAAAATATTTGTACATAAGTGTAGTGTCACATATGTAGATACGCTCACTACTTCAAAGACCACATTGGCATATATTCCGCGATACCCCTTGGGTTTTGGCTAACAAAACCAAGCAGGATTGCGTATAAAATATATTCAAAGTCCACATTGGCATAGTTCCCGCAATACCCCTTGATTTTTGGAACAACAAAAACAAGCAGGATTGTGTAAAAAACAAAAGCGTAATACATATGTACATACATGCATATGTACAAAGTGCAGTGATCTCTAATACGAGCGCTCATTAGCACATAATAAATAAAATATCCACCTATAGGTATACCCTATAGGACATTTGGACATACAAAATATATAAAACGAATATATATAGAAAAATAAAAATATAAAAGGTTTCCGGTCAACAATAAATAATTAAATCAAATTTAAACGATATTCTGCATACGCGTAATATTTTATTTGAAAACTCTTATTTACTTAAAAGAGTTCACGTCTAAAAATTTCGTTCAGAACTCTTATTAACTTAAAAGAGTTCGCGATTACACACACTATTAAATACGTAAAGCTTCTCGTCATATCAAGTTCATTCAAAACTCTTATTTACTTAAGAGTTCTCGTCTAATCATATACTTAAATATATACATATATAAACGAAAATATTATTTGATTCTCGGTTTATCAAAAACCCATCGGTTTTATTGATTTTTTTGAGACTCTTGTATACAAAAGAGTCTTCTTTCCAACATTTAATATACGAAATATTTTCAAAATATCTACAAGTCTAGTTTTCACTAAGACGTTTTGATTTATTATATACATCTTTTAAATGAGCTCAGACTCAAAGGAACCTAAAACAACTCAGTTGCTAAAAGTTCCAAAAATGATTACAGACGAAAAAAGTCCGTGTACACCGGCTGAAGCTACACGCTCAAAGCAAGGTGCTACAAAACTAAAGAGGGGTAAAGACATTTCTTATACAAAATTCATTGCTGAGAGTGACAGTTTGATACGATACTGCACTCGATTTTCATCTTCACCGATTCAAGACAATTCTGAATCGGTCTTAGAAATCAAAAAGGATAATTTAGACAATTTCTGGACACGTCTCCAAGCGGCATATGACGCAATCGTAGAATCTGACGACTCAGATCTACCGGAAAATTTTAAATCCTCGGCATACACCAAGTATGAACACTGCCTAGACCAGTTCGAAGACACAAAAGCAATGATTTCTGATCAATTAAAGCTTTTAAGAGCAATTGCACCTACTCCACAACCGAGAGTAGAGCTGCCACAAAGACAAGCCCAAGAGGCAAGTTCAGGCATTCACCTTAAAGTGCCAGTATGCGACACAGATATATTTCATGGTGGTTATGAACAGTGGCCGTCCTTCCGGGACATGTTTACAGCTGTGTACATAAACCATCCTAAATTATCACAAGCACAGAATTGTATCACCTCAGATACAAAACCAAAGGTCAGGCAGGCGTAATAGTCAAACAGTTCGCTCTCAATGACGAAAATTTCAATTTTGCTTGGGAAGCTCTTAAAGCACGTTACGAAAACGAGAGAATATTGGTCGACAAGCAAGTGACGATACTAATGAATTTACCAAAAATTCAGAAAGAAACCAGTGAAGAATTCATAAAGCTTCAATCCACGGTTTCAAATTGTTTATCTGTTTTATCAACACAGAATATTCCCACAGATAATTGGGACCCCATTCTGGTAAATATATGCACAGCTGCATTACCAGAAAAATCGTTACTTTTGTGGGAGCAATCGCTCTCATCATGAAGAAAGTGCCCAACGTGGCAGCAAATGAAAGAATTTCTAACTACCCAATATGAAATTGCAGAAAGGGTAGATAAAAAACTAGTCAGAACGAAAAACGTTCAAAACGACCTCAATAGAAGCTTCAATAGACCCCAAGCAAGTAGCCACAATAATTCAAATAGAAACTTTTTTAAAAATCAATCGTTCTCTTCCGAACAATATAAACAAACGTCATGCGAACTTTGTAGAGGAGGTCACAAACTAAAATCATGCGAAAAATTCAAAAAAATGAATGTTAGCGATCGAAACAATTTCGTAAGAACGAAAAAATTATGTACCAACTGTCTGTCACATGCGCATACGCTTAAAGATTGCGAAAGCAAATTTAATTGCGTTTACTGCCATAAAAGACATCATTCAATGTTACATATAACAAATTTTTCCAGCTCACCCCCAAACAATGCAAACGTAAAACGAGCAACAGGATTAGTTGCCACAACAAATTCTGAAAACTGCCAAGAAGCACCATGCTGCTCAAAGGCCATGAAAACCCAAACGCTACATAGCGAAAACCACAGTAGGGTACTATTACCCACAGCAGTTGTCTCCATCGAACACCGAGGAGAACTGTTTAAACTCAGAGCCTTAATAGACCAAGGATCACAACGATCATTAATAGCGTCTAGGGCACACAACAGGCTACAGTTACCAACAAAACTGGCCAACTTTGAAATCACGGGAATGGGCGGAAGAGTTGTTCAAAGCTCAAATAAAATCTGCCCCATTACCCTCTTTTCCCCCAAAGCGGATAAGCGCATACAAGCAGAAGCTATTGTCTTACCGCAATTAACTAACATGCTACCAAGCTATCATATAAATAGCAAGCATTGGCAAAAGGTTTCACACCTTAAGTTAGCAGACCCCAACTGCAACACTCCCGCTCAAATAGATCTCCTATTAGGCAGCGATCTCATACCACAAATTATTCTCGAAAATTACCAAAACACTTCTGGCGCAAAATACCATTTTCGGATGGGTCCTAAGAGGACTAGTTGCGGAACCAGTTACAACATTGACAACTCAAGTTGAGAAAGTCTCAAATGAGTACCTCAATTCACAATTGAGAAAATTTTGGGAACTAGAAGAACTCCCCCCATTTCAATCACAACCCCTGAAGATCAGTATTGTGAGGATTTTTACAAAGCCACAACTACTAGATCAGAAAATGGTCGGTACGTCGTACGACTACCACTTAAGCAACAATTTCCTAACACACTCGCCTTAGGTCACTCTCGCACCTCTGCAATACAGCAGTTTCTAAGAATGGAAAGAAACCTACTTAAAAAAGGTGAACTCAAATCAGAGAATGATGGTGTGTTAGAAGAATACCTCCATTTAGATCACATGGAGGAAGTAACCCCAGGGGAGAAAATCGTCAACGGCAAATACTACTCCTTTTATCTGGCACATCACGCAGTAGTGAAGCCAGACAAAAAAACAACAAAAGTAAGAGTTGTTTTTAATGCCTCGAAAACCACTAGTTCAGGGAATTCCCTAAATGATATCCTATTTACGGGACCCACACTCCAACCAGATTTAATGCTTCTGATATTAAACTGGCGTATATTCAAATACGTATTCAATGGGGACGTTGAAAAAATGTATCGGCAAATAGTCGTACATAAAGACGACCAAGATTTTCAACGTATTATGTTCCGAAGATCCCCCACCAGTCCTTTACGCGACTTCAAGCTAAAAAACAGTTACATTTGGCGTTAACTGTGCACCATATCTAGCCATTCGAACACTCCACGAATTGGCAGACAACACAAAGTCAGAATTTCATCTGGCAACTGAAGTGTTGAAAACTCAAACGTATGTAGACGATATTCTGTTTGGAAGTCACACTCTTCCACAAGCATACGAGTCCTTATCACAGATAATAAAAGCCCACAATTCCGCAGGATTTCCATTAAAAAAGATTACGGCAAATCACCCAAATATAATCAAAAATATTCCAAACGAAAATTTGTTGGACACTAATTTCCTTATATTCGAAAAGGAAAGTACAACAAAAACACTAGGCATCCAATGGAATGCGATATCGGACCAGTTCTCATACACGACAGAGTCCATATCCGCATTATCAGCCATCACAAAAAGACAGATTTTATCCTCGGTGGCAAAACTTTTCGACCCCGCAGGATGGCTTTCGCTAATTATGATCCAAGCTAAAATCTTAATACAAGAACTATGGCTAGATGGAACAGACTGGGACGAACAAGTGAAACCTCTTCGCTTAGAAAAATGGTTCCAGTTCGCAAACAATCTGAATGATATTTCTCAGATACAAATTCCACGATGGGTAAACTACTCCCCCGAACACAAAGTCGAATTACATGGCTTTTGTGACGCCTCAGAAAAGGCATACTGCGCTACTATCTATGTGCGCACGCAAAGTGACACCACGACCACAAGCCACTTATTAGTAGCAAAAGCAAAGGTGGCACCTTTGAAAACTATAAGTCTCCCACGACTTGAGTTATGTGGCGCACTACTACTTTCAAAATTAGTAGCCATGGTGCAAATGCATTTAAATATGACAAAGTGCAAACTATATATGTGGTCCGATTCTGAAATTGTACTAGCCTGGTTGGAAAAACCACCACATGCATGGAAGACGTATATTTCTAACCGAACGTCTCAAATACTTGACCTAGTGGGATCAGCCACTTGGCGTCACGTAGCCAGTGCGGACAATCCTGCCGATCTAGGTACAAGAGGGTGCAAGCCACTGCACCTTGCCACCACCACCCTCTGGTGGAATGGCCCCCGATGGTTGATAGAATCTCCTGATTCTTGGCCACAATCCCCCATGCGCAACATTATCGCACCAGAAGGTCGAAAAATCGGCACCTTTCACACGTTATTGGAGGATGCCGACATCCTAGAACGATTTTCATCGTTTCCAAGAGCTCTCAGAGTAGTTGCTTATATGTTCAAATTTATAGAACAACTCAAAAGCAAAGTTAAGGGATCACATAATTTCCCATGCAACACAGTGACGCACCTAGAGTTACAAAAGGCAAAGGTCGCACTAATAACATATACACAAGCGCGCTATTTCAGCCGCGATATATCGCTACTAAGAGAATCGAAGCCGATTGATAAAAAGAGCTCAAGAGCTCTTAGTCCTCAACCCATTTCTGGACACGAAAGGTCTGCTTCGTGCCAATGGTCGGCTTGCTAATTCGAGCCTAACATATAACGAACGCCATCCCATAATAATCCCAGAGAGGTCACCATTTGCCACACTGTTCCTCCACTACATCCACATCTTAATGCTACACCCCGAACATCGTCTCATGCAACAGATGGTACGCCAGGAGTATTATATCCCCCGTCTTAAGCCGCAAATCAAGAAGTGCATCTTCACGTGCAAGATTTGCACTATGCACAAGCAGAAGATGCGAACGCAGATTATGGCAGCACTTCGACCGGAACGCTGCAATTTCGCTCTGCCTTTCACCACAACAGGTGTTGATTTTGCTGGGCCTTTCCAGTTAAAGGCATCCATGTTAAGGTCTCCCACTCTCATGAAAGGCTATGTGGCTGTCTTTGTATGCTTCACGACAAAGGCAGTACACCTTGAGCTGTGTAGTAATCTGACGACGGAGGCTTTTCTCGCGGCATTTGCTCGCTTCGTCGCTCGACGTGGCTACCCATCAAAAATCATGAGCGATAATGGCAAAACCTTTATCGGAGCTCAACGAGCCACAGAAAAGCAATTTGTGGAATTTTTAAAACAAGTGTCACCTGACATCGTACAAAAGTACGCCCCTCAAGGTATCAACTGGCAATTCATACCCCCAAGCGCTCCTCATATGGGCGGTTTATGGGAATCCGCTGTAAAAAGCTTCAAATCCCATTTCAAACGGGTAGCTGGAAATTATAAATTCAATTACGAAGAGTTCACGACGTTATTAAATCGAATTGAAGCCGTTCTCAATTCACGGCCACTCACAGTATTATCGCAAGACCCCTCAGATCTCACCGCCTTAACTCCAGGGCATTTTCTAAAGGGAGCACCCATCCTGGCCAATCCATTCTCCATCATGATTTCAGCCGCCGATGGAAGAACGAATACATAAAGGATCTACCGCTGGAAGACTCCTGAACAAGCGCCTAAACTTGGAGACTGTGCCCTCATTCACGATGATTGTCTACCCCCCACCGAGTGGCGGCTTGGCCGCATAGAAAAGCTACATTATGGCTCCGACGGTCACATACGAGTCGTGGATCTCCGTACGCAAAACGGTGATTCCGATGATCGCGAATCCGAACACCGCATAAATAAACCGGTATTATCGCTACACAATAAACGAACCAAATGAAACCAATAAAACACGAGAAAGTACGCAACTAACAACCCGTTAAAAAATAACAACCGTCCGAAAATAACAAACCGTAAATAAAGATAACAAACCGTAAAGAAAACTAACAAAAAATGGTCGATCCATACGACGGCCCATTCATGCCACATATCGTGGCACGATTGCCAATATCTAATTGTATGACAGATTTCTAATTGACAATCTCATTTATACATAGATCACCATGGATGTAGAGACACCAGTCGCAACCACGCCAACATCTCGGGCTACCAATGCGCCACGCACCGTGCCTACTCCAGCGCCCCGAACTGTGGTGGCAACAACGCCGGCACCTGTACCGGCAACCGCGCCTGCAGCGGTCCTACCCTCCGCACCTCGTGGTGGCACGCGACCACCACCAAACCCATCACAGACTACGGAGACCCGTCGGATAAGGTGTCCCATCTGTCGACGCCCTCATCGTCTCCACCATTGTGGAATATTTAGGGGTATGCGGCCTTTGCAACGGCAGCAAGTTGCTCAGGCCCACGGGCATTGCATCAACTGCCTGTCGCACACTCATGCAACTACCGAGTGTGAGTCACGTGGGTTGTGCCAAATGTGCCACCGGCCGCACCACACGCTGCTACACCGCAGCTCGTCACGCGAGGTGAATCGGCCACCCATCCATCGCGGCCGCATACCCCGATTCCAACCCTCAGCTCGTGCCGCACCCCAGCGGAGCGGAACATCACTGCGGCGTCGACAGCCTGGGTCATCATCTCGTCGAGCTACGGGTCTGAGCAGCGTTGTGGTAACGCTGCAACAGCTGCAGCGCCTTTTAGGCTAAACAGTCGTTTAGGGGGGCCGGGATGGCTAAATGAGCACCTGACCCCCCTCTTAATACAATAAAGCTACGCCCCACACATACACACCATACTCAACACGACTACACCATCTACATCATCCACACATCATACTCCACACATCTACCCCATATTCACCCCACACACACCAACTCATCATCATCTACACCACACCTTTCACACCACACACGAGGACACCAAACACAATCAACAAAAGGGACTGGCGGACGGCGCCAGCTTCTTCTTCTCGATCAATCCGTGCGCATATACGCATCAACAGTCAGCTAACTATACGGGTCAACGCAGTCGTCATTAAAACAACGGGTGAGTTTGCGATTTATTTTCACGGGTAATAACGAATTAATTAGTGTTTGTAAACCACGGTTGTGGTGCAAGGTACTGGCTCTTAGGATGTTAGACAATGCCATCGCACAGCATTGTACACCTGCAAATCCTGATGTGAATATGAGCTCGTTTCCTTGGTGCCATGAAGCACGCACAATTCTCGAAAAATCACATATTCTTGTGTAAGCACTAGTGTTATTGTTAAGTTCATCATTGATTTCATTCATAACCTCTAGTGGAGCTTTTTCTACTCTAATAATATCCTCTTCATTCATTATGACGTTTTGATCGATAGTGACGTCTTTATAAAGGGGATTGTTAGCGACCAACCAATGTAGTGCATCATATACCTTTTGCCAAGTGTTTATTTGCAAACCTTTTGTTCACCCGGATATCGTGGTATTCTCACTTGCACTTGCACCTGGAATGTTTAATACCCAAATTTTTGAAATAAAGGGAAATAAGTATTTAATTGCAAAGGAATAACTTTTATTTATTTTTTCCTCAAATGAATAACTTTTATTTATTTTTTCCTCAAATGAATAACTTTTATTTATTTTTTCCCTTTTTTTATATTCACACAATTCACTTTGTTTACAAAATCTTCTTAGTGTTATGATTTCACTTAACAATTTCCAAACTTGTATATATGGCGAAAACCTTAGAGGTCACGGGTAAAATGAAAAAAGGCGCTCATTCCGATGTGACCAATCCTTTTGTATCGGTTGTGAGTGGTGAAAAAGGCGAAGTGTTGGTATGTAGTGTGGGTTGGTATGATGTGTAGCTGTGTTTGTGTGGATGACATGTTGTGTTGTATTGGGTTGTGTGACCTTTAGTATGTCGTGTGTGGATTGTGTGTGATGAGTGCTGTGCGGTGTGGATTACGATGACCGTAGGTTGGTGCAGGTTGTCGTGAGTGCGCTCCCCTGGTGCGTTTGGAATGGTGCTCTCTTCGGCGCTGGACAGGATCCTCGTGTTGTCTGTGTCTGTTATTTGTGTGGATTGCTGGCGGATTGACTCGACGAGGGAATCGATGAAACAGTGTATGATGAGGACGTTGACAGTATTGACATAACCCGTCGGTTGGACATTCGAAGGTGGTGTGGGAGTCTGCCAAGCAAGTATCGTTTGTATAACGGTAGTACTTAGGATTAAACGGATTAATTTTAATAATAAATTTTTTTTTTTATGTTATTTTATTTTATTTTATGCGTTTGATTTCGCGGAGTTTGTGTAATCAGTTATTCGGTGGTCGGAAGGAAACACAATTTTACCAACGGTCGAGTTAGTATGCCAGTTTGTTTTCGTACATCTACCACTCTAATATGACCATCTCGTCCCCGATGTACCTTTTCAATGCGGCCGAGTCGCCATTCGGTTGGGGGAAGGCATTCGTCCTGTATGATGACGCATTCGCCTGTACTGGGTTCCTTCTGGATCGTTTTCCATCGATATCTCTTATGGAGATCTTTAAGATAGTCCTCCTTCAATCTGTGGCTGAATTCATGATGGAGAATCTTGATTCTTTCCCATCGATTTATTAAAGTGAGTGAGTCTCCTTCTGTCTCAGGTATGGCGAGAAGAGGAGGTCCTCTGTGGAAGTGTCCAGGTGTAAGAGCTGTGAAATCGGAGGGATCTTGCGAGAGTGGTGATATAGGTCTTGAATTTAATACGGCTTCGCTACGAGTGAGTAGTGTAGTAAACTCCTCATAATTGAATTGATGATTACCAGCCGTTTTCTTTAAATGGGACTTAAAGCTTTTTACTGCTGATTCCCAAAGTCCACCCATGTGTGGAGAACATGGAGGTATAAACTGTCAATCGATCCCTTGGGGTGAATATTTTTTAACAATTTCAGGGGATACTTCTTTCATAAAGTTTATGAACTCCTTCTCAGTGGCTCGTTGAGCTCCGATTAAGTTTTTTCCATTGTCGCTCATGATCTTTGATGGAAATCCGCGTCGTCCGACAAAGCGTGCAAATTCTGCGAGGAAAGCCGCAGTTGTCAGATCTGAACAAAGCTCGAGGTGTACTGCCTTTGTCGTAAAACATACAAAAACAGCCACATACCCTTTTCTAAAGGAAGAAGATCTTAACATCGAGGCCTTTATCTCGAAAGGTCCAGCAAAATCAACCCCAGTAATAGTAAAAGGTAGAGCATAATTGTAGCGTTCAGGTGGTAAAGCTGCCATGATCTGCGTACGCATTTTATGTTTGTACAAGGTACATTGTTTACACATAAAGATCGTCTTTTTAAGTTGTGGCTTTAGACGCGGGATATAAAATTCTTGTCGGACCATTTGCTGCATCAAGCGATGCTCACCATGTAGTGTAAGCTGGTGAAGGTATATTAAGAATAAATGAGTAAAACGGGATTTCTCAGGTATAATAATGGGATGCCGTTCGTTGTAACTGAGGCTGGAATTCGCTAATCTTCCATTTGCCCTTATTAATCCCTTAGCGTCCAAGAATGGATTTAAGACGAGAAGAGAGCTTCCCTTTTCGAGTGGTCGTCTTTCGACTAACTTTGCTTTCTTTCGACTGAAATAGCGAGTTTGGGTGTAGGTAATGAGACTCACTTTGACATGTTGCAAATCGGTATGCGTTAGTTGTACGCAAGGATCATTTGGTATCCCTTTCATTTTTTGTTTAAGTCTTTGGGTGAATTTGTGCATGTAAGCGACTACTCTTAGTGCTCTAGGAAGTGAAGAAAATCGGTGGAGAATATCATCCTCTTCTGGAGTGATATGAAAATTTTCAATTTTCCGACTTTCCGGCGGCATTATATTACGAGCGGGAGACTTTGGCCAGAAGTCTTGTGATTCTGTTAGCCATGTTGGACCATTCCACCAGAGTGTAGTGCTGGTGAGGTACAGTGGCTTGCAACCTCTTGTCCCAAGATCGGTGGGTTATCCGCATTTGCAACATGTTGCCATTTTGCTGGGCCAACTAAGTCTAAAATTTGGGATATTCGGTTGGATACATAGGTCTTCCAGCAATAGGGTGGTTTTTCTAACCACGCTAAAACTATCTCTGAGTCTGACCAAAGATACGTTTTGTGATCGGTTAATTTCAGATGGGTTTGAACTATTGAAATCAATTTTGCTAACAGAAGAGCACCATTCAGTTCAAGCCGTGGCAGACTGAGTGTCTTCAAAGGTGCAACTTTGGCTTTGGCTAACAAGAGGTGTGCAGTTATTTTGTTATCGTACTGTGTGCGTACGTAAACTGTTGCGCAATAATCCTTTTCAGAGGCATCACAGAAACCGTGTAATTCTGTGTTAATGTTAGGGGTGAAATTTACCCATCGAAGGATTCGAATTTCTGAAATAGTATGCAAATTGTTAGCAAATTGTACCCATTTTGTTAAACGTACAGGTTTTACCTGTTCATCCCATTCAGTGCCATCTTGCCACAATTCTTGACTGAGGATTTTTGCTTGAATCATTATTGGCGAAAGCCATCCTGCGGGGTCGAAAAGTTTTGCCACCGAGGAAAGTATTTGGCGTTTTGTACTGGCGGACATTGCAGATATTGACTCAATTGTATATGAGAATTGATCTGTTATCGCATTCCATTGAATCCCTAGGGTTTTTGTCGTACTGGCCGTTTCAAATTTAAGGAAATTTGTATCTAATAAGTCTTCCTTTTTTATGTTTTTTATTATTTCGGGATGATTTGATGTAATTTTCTTTAAGGGGAATCCCGCTGAATTTAGTGCTTTGATCACTTGAGATAGTGATTCGCACGCTAAGGACAGACTGTGGCTACCTGATAGTATGTCGTCAAAGTATGTTTGTGTTTGCAACACAGAAGATGCTAAAGGCAAATTTATTGCATTTGTTTGTGCCACTTCATGTAATGTTCTAATGGCCAAATAGGGTGCACAATTGATGCCAAAGGTGACGGTTTTAAGTTTATATTCGCTGATTGGACTATTACTTGATTTGCGGAAGACTATACGTTGGAAATCTTGGTCATGTTCATGTACTAGAATTTGCCTGTACATTTTTTCTACATCCCCATTGAAAACGTATTTAAACATGCGCCAATTTAGTATTAGCAGCATGAGATCAGGTTGTAAGGTTGGGCCAGTATATAGTACGTCGTTGAGTGATTTGCCTGAGCTTGTATGTACACTTTGAGGCATTGAAAACCACTCGTACTTTTGTTGTGATTTTATCAGGTCGTATTACCCCGTGATGAAGCAGATAAAAAGATAAATATCTGCCTTTAGATCAGTGGTCGGCATTTCATAGCAAAATTTTGCAAACTAACTTCACACGTACGCTTCCACTCTATCGTTCAGTCGTTGTCGAGCCAGCAACGAGTAAACATCACGCAAGACTATAGCACAAAACCAAATATGCCTTGCGAGAAATATTTTATGATTTTAAATGCCTTTGGTGCCATGCAATGCCTTTTATTTTCCAAGTCTTTTAAATATAATAGGGAATATATCCTTAAAAGACATTTTGTTAATTTTCATTATACTATTAATTTTTTAGATTAGATGCTTAATTTTAATTCCAATTTCTCACTGGGCTACTTTTTTTCGTGCTCACCAACACAGTGACAGACCTTCTCATATCCCTGCCAACCATGAGCGGGTAAAACACCAGATAATTAGCGGGTAACATGGTGGTAAACATATAGAATGTTTCTTAAGCCTGGCAGATAGTTTACCTACTCCTGTACGTATACATGTGATCAGACATCTTTGTTGAGCTCATTCAGCAGTGTCATATAAAAAAGTATATCTGTCCTGCTCTAATATCCCCAATCGAAGGCGGATGCAGGGTTGCATTTTCTATTTTTAAATAGCTGATGCAGGGTTGCATTTTTTGATTCTTACTTTTAAAATATCTTAAAATTTCAAACCAAACTATTTAATTTTTAAAATTTTTATTTTATTTTATTTTTTATATGTTTACAAAAAATTTATTACAATTTATATAAATAAAAATATATTTAATTTAAAAAATATTTAATATCTGAAAAAAGATTAAATAAAGAAAAGAATTTTTAAAACCTGAAAATAAAAGAGTGGAAAAATATTATAAAAGACAAATACCTGAAAATAAAATAAAGATTATTAATACCTGAAAATAAATAATAATTACATTGAAGAAAGATTAATTGTATAAAATGATAATAATATCTGAAAAAAAAAGATTAATATTATCTGAAAGAATAAAATATATTAAATAGAATTAGAATTTACTCTGAAAGCCAAGATTAATTAAATAAAAGTAGTGATAAAATCTGAAAAGAAAGAATAATTAAATAAAAATCATAATATCTGAAATAAAAGAGTAATATTATCTGATTATTTAAAATATAAGGCAAACATTTGTTTTCACATATTATATTGGACTGTGCAGGCCGCCTTAAACGCATAAAATACATACTTATGTACATACATACATATGTACTTATGTAATTATTTTTGCGTATTATGTTGAACTGCGCAATCCAATTTCAAACAACACACACTTTTTCTCACATACTTACTTAACAATTTAAATTTGCTGCTTCTGATGATATTGCTGCAGCTGCTAATTCCAATGCTATAAAAACAAATGAAGTAATTATTTGCAAATTATTTAAAAAAATCATTCACTTACCTTCTTGTTGTACGAGCCTCCTTTACGATAGTACGATCACGAATGACATGCGTCTTTCAATCGTTTTTTATTACCCTTTTTGGGATTTTCTTTTGTCACTATTGACAATAATGTTTTCTCCTTCGCACTCTTTCAAATAAATCAAGGCAATGAAAGAAACTTTTTTTCATCGCATTTAGGTAAACAAAAAATAACCAATTAAGAAATACATTTTATTTATTAAAACAAAGATATATCACCCTTCTTACTATCGTCTGAATCAATTTGTATGGCTTCATCCATACATTTCACAATATCGTTAATTAATTCGATTTTTTCGTCATACTCCATTTTTTAAAATATTTATATTATATTATGTATATTTGTATACATATTTGCAAATTACTTACCAAAAGATGAAATTAAATTTTTTAAATATATTCAAAATATTAATTTCAAAAAAATATACGCAAATGCAACTATGTACTACGAAAGAAAGAACACGAATGCCGAAAAACGTCGCAGCGAACTGTTACGAATAAGAACACAAAGCGAGTTGCTGAACACGGGAAACTCGGCGCGATTCTCCTCTCCTCGTCGCCCCCTCGCCCTTAAACTAAGAGTTGCCGCAACAAAAGTTGCTTCGTGTGATAAGACTCAAAATGTGCGTTGGTGTTAGTGTATAGAGAAAAAATGTGTAGTTGTATTGGAATATTTGTCTCAAGCGGGTAGCCGTGGTTCGCAGGGATTTCTTAGCACAATTGTGCAAACTAACTTCACACGTACGCTTACGCTCTGTCGTTCAGTCGTTGTCGAGCCAGCAACGAATTAACATCATGCAAAACTATAGCGCAAAACCAAATATGCCCTGCGAGAAATATTTTATGATTCTAAATGCCTTTGGTGCCTGCAATGCCTTTTATGTTCCAAGTCTTTTAAAGCTAATAGGGAATATATCCTTAAAAGACATTTTGTTAATTTTCATTATACTATTAATTATTTAAATTAGATGCTTAGTTTTAATTCCAATTTCTCACTGGGCTACTTTTTTTTCGTGCTCACCAACACAGTGACAGATCCTCTCATGCCGACCACTGCTTTAGATCATACATGGGCGTTTTGACTCACATGAGCAGTTACTCTCAGCACACGTATTCTTACGCTCTTATTTCAGTCGCTATTGAGAGCGAAAAAACCAGTTTTGCACTGTGGGATAATGAATTGATTTTCCTGTCAGTTGCGCTGCAGACAGCAACGAGGTAATATAGGTAGTCGGTATGTTGATGTTTTTCTATGCCCTAGTATATTTTTGCCCCATTTGAAATGTATAACATAAATAAAATGTTATAATTTCAGATATGATTGGTGAATCGTTTGAAATATTTTCAACTTCAGTTGTAAAAGAATTAATTTTCTCTGCGACTTGGCCACTTAATATCCACCCAAAGATTGTATTTTGAGCAAACAATTTATTGGATATTTTTTCTATACCTTCAAGAATTATTTGAGGTATTAAGTCACTACCTAATAACAAATCGATTTGCAACTCAATATCGACTGGCAGTTGGGATACCAAAGAAAATGAGATATGAATATATTTTTCTCATTGCTTTTTATTTACTTCACAGCTTGGAAGGCTTTTTGTCAAGTTTGCGGTAGAGACGAAGAAGGTTAATTGACTCTTAAATCCGCGTTTGGGAGACTATAGTAGTTTGGGCAACTTTTGTTTGAATATTTGTATAATTCTTCCGCCCATTCCTGAAATTTAAGAAATTTGAATTTTTTGACAGGCAATTTTAGCCATTTTGAGCCTTTGATGTCATATAAAGTATTTTTGAAGAAGGTTGATCATATTACGAAAGTGCTCTTAGTTTGATGTTTAAAGCACCCTCAAGTTCTATGGTGATGACCGCAGTGGGTACAAAGAATTTTGCTTTCATTTTCGGAATGAAAGCTTGAAGATTTTGCTGCTTTAGAGCAGCATGGTTGTTCTTCCTTTTTTTCGTCATTTCAGATTTCTACAGGGATTATCATTTTTTGGTTGTAAATATGAGTAACCCGGTGGTTTTAAGAAAAATTGATTTTGATTCATCTGCGTTATACAAGGAAAAATTGTAATATGAAGCAATGAGTGATGTCTTCGTTGACAGTATCACACAACTTCCATATGGCTTCTTATGTCAACTTCAAACGGTAAGATGAAGAAGGTTAATTGATTTAAGACATTAAAATAATGATTTTAAGGCAACTCAATATCGACAACTAAATTTGTATATACAAGAAATAGCGAGTTTTGGTGTAGGTAATGAGGCTAACTTTGACATGTTGCAAATCGGTATGCGTTAGTTGTACGCAAGAATCATTTGGTATCCCTTTCATTTTTTGTTTAAGTCTTTGGGTGAATTTGTGCATGTAAGCCACTACTCTTAGTGCTCTAGGAAAGGAAGAAAATCGGTGGAGAATATCATCCTCTTCTGAAGTGATTTGAAAATTTTCAATTTTCCGACTTTCCTGCGTTATTATATTACGAGCGGGAGACTTTGGCCAGAATTTTTGTGATTCTGTTAGCCATGTTGGACCATTCCACCAGAGTGTAGTGCTGGTGAGGTGCAGTGGCTTGCAACCTCTTGTCCCAAGATCCGCTGGGTTATCCGCACTTGCAACATGTTGCCATTTTGCTGGGCCAACTAAGTCTAAAATTTGGGATATTCGGTTGGATACATAGGTCTTCCAACAATAGGGTGGTTTTTCTAACCACGCTAAAACTATCTCTGAGTCTGACCAAAGATACGTTTTGTGATCGGTTAATTTCAGATGGGTTTGAACTATTGAAATCAATTTTGCTAACAGAAGAGCACCATTCAGTTCAAGCCGTGGCAGACTGAGTGTCTTCAAAGGTGCAACTTTGGCTTTGGCTACCAAGAGATGTGCAGATATTTTGTTATCGTACTGTGTGCGTACGTAAACTGTTACGCAATAAGCCTTTTCAGAGGCATCACAGAAACCGTGTAATTCTGTGTTAATGTTAGGTGAAATTTACCCATCGAAAGGGATTCGAATTTCTGAAATAGTATGCAAATTGTTAGCAAATTGTACATTTTGTTAAACGTACAGGTTTTTTACCTGTTCATCCCATTCAGTGCGTTATCTTGCGTTGCACAATTCTTGAATGAGGATTTTTGCTTGAATCATTATTGGCGAAAGCCATCCTGCGGGGTCGAAAAGTTTTGCCACCGAGGAAAGTATTTGGCGTTTGTGGCGGACATTGCAGATATTGACTCAATTGTATATGAGAATTGATCTGTTATCGCATTCCATTGAATCCCTAGGGTTTTTGTTGTACTGGCCGTTTCAAATTTAAGGAAATTTGTATCTAATAAGTCTTCCTTTTTTATGTTTTTTATTATTTCGGGATGATTTGATGTAATTTTCTTTAAGGGGAATCCCGCTGAATTTAGTGCTTTGATCACTTGAGATAGTGATTCGCACGCTAAGGACAGACTGTGGCTACCTGATAGTATGTCGTCAACGTATGTTTGTGTTTGCAACACAGAAGATGCTAAAGGCAAATTTGTTGCATTTGTTTGTGCCACTTCATGTAATGTTCTAATGGCCAAATAGGGTGCACAATTGATGCCAAAGGTGACGGTTTTAAGTTTATAGTCGCTGATTGGACTATTACTTGATTTGCGGAAGACTATACGTTGGAAATCTTGGTCATCTTCATGTACTAGAATTTGCCTGTACATTTTTTCTACATCCCCATTGAAAACGTATTTAAACATGCGCCAATTTAGTATTAGCAGCATGAGATCAGGTTGTAAGGTTGGGCCAGTATATAGTACGTCGTTGAGTGATTTGCCTGAGCTTGTACACTTTGAGGCATTGAAAACCACTCGTACTTTTGTTGTGATTTTATCAGGTCGTATTACCCCGTGATGAAGCAGATAAAAAGATAAATATCTGCCTTTAGATCAGTGGTCGGCATTTCTTAGCACAATTGTGCAAACTAACTTCACACGTACGCTTACGCTCTATCGTTCAGTCGTTGTCGAGACAGCAACGAATTAACATCATGCATGATTATAGCGCAAAACCAAATATGCCCTGCGAGAAATATTTTATGATTCTAAATGCCTTTGGTGCCATACAATGCCTTTTATGTTCCAAGTCTTTTAAAGATAATAGGGAATACATATATCCTTAAAATACATTTTGTTAATTTTCATAATACTATTAATTATTTAAATTAGATGCTTAGTTTTAATTCCAATTTCTCACTGGGCTACTTTTTTTTCGTGCTCACCAACACACTGACAGATCCTCTCATGCCGACCACTGCTTTAGATCAGTGCTTTAGATCAGTGGTCGGCATCCCTGCCAACCATGAGCGGGTAAAACACCAGATAATTAGCGGGTAACATGGTGGTAAACGTGGTGGTAAACATATAGAATGTTTCTTAAGCCTGGCAGATATTTTACCTACTCACGTACGTATACATGTGATCAGACATCTTTGTTGCGCTCATTCAGCAGTGTCATATAAAAAAGTATATCTGTCCTGCTCTAATATCCCCAATCGAAGGCTGATTCAGGTTGCATTTTCTCTTTTTAAATAGCTGATGCAGGGTTGCATTTTTTGATTCCTACTTTTAAAATTTCAAACTAAACTTTTTAATTTTCAAAATTTTTATTTTATTTTATTTTTTATATGTTTACAAAAAATTTATTACAATTTATATAAATAAAAATATATTTAATTTAAAAAATATTTAATATCTGAAAAAAGATTAAATAAAGAAAAGAATTTTTAAAACCTGAAAATAAAAGAGTGGAAAAATATTATAAAACACAAATTCCTGTAAATAAAATAAAGGTTATTAAAACCTGAAAATAAAAGAGTGGAAAAATATTATAAAAGACAGATACCTGAAAATAAAATAAAGATTATTAATACCTGAAAATAAATAATAATTACATTGAAGAAAGATTAATTGTATAAAATGATAATAATATCTAAAAAAAAAGATTAATATTATCTGAAAGAATAAAATATATTAAATACAAATAGAATTTACTCTGAAAGCCAATATTAATTAAATAAAAATAGTGATAAAATCTGAAAAGAACGAATAATTAAATAAAATTCATAATAATATCTGAAATAAAAGAATAATATTATCTGATTATTTAAAATATAAGGCAAACATTTGTTTTCACATTATATTGAATTGTGCAGGCCGCCTTAAACGCATAAAATACATACTTATGTACATATGTATGTATGTAATTATTTTTGCGTATTATGTTGAACTGCGCAATCCAATTTCAAACAACACACACTTTTTCTCACATACTTACTTAACAATTTAAATTTGCTGCTTCTGATGATATTGCTGCAGCTGCTAATTCCAATGCTATAAAAACAAATGAAGTAATTATTTGCAAATTATTTAAAAAAATCATTCACTTACCTTCTTGTTGTACGAGCCTCCTTTACGATAGTACGATCACGAATGACATGCGTCTTTCAATCGTTTTTTTATTACCCTTTTTGGGATTTTCTTTTGTCACTATTGACAATAATGTTTTCTCCTTCGCACTCATTCAAATAAATCAAGCAATGACACAATCTTTTTTTCATCGCATTTAGGTAAACAAAAAATAACCCGAAAGTGTACGATTACATGAAGCAACTTTTGTTGCTGATTCTCGGGCGATTCTCTTTTGCTGTTGCCCATTACCTTCACACGAGCAACTTGTGTTGCGCAACTCTGCTCGAGTTTTTTTCTCATTCTCTTTCACTTTACTTTAACCCATTGTCTACTCTTTACTTTAACCCATTGTCGCTTCTTTTTCCTTATAGGTATTTGGGCCACTCTATCACATACATATATTAATCAGCTCTGTCAATTAAGAAATACATTTTATTTATTAAAACAAAGATATATCACCCTTCTTACTATCGTCTGAATCAATTTGTATGGCTTCATCCATACATTTCACAATATCGTTAATTAATTCGATTTTTTTCGTCATACTCCATTTTTAAAATATTTATATTATATTATGTATATTTGTATACATATTTGCAAATTACTTACTAAAAGATGAAATTAAATTTTTTAAATATATTCAAAATATTAATTTCAAAAAAATATACGCAAATGCAACTATGTACTACGAAAGAAAGAACACGAATGCCGAAAAACGTCGCAGCGAACTGTTACGAATAAGAACACAAAGCGAGTTGCTGAACACGGGAAACTCGGCGCGATTCTCCTCTCCTCGTCGCCCCCTCGCCATAAAACTAAGAGTTGCCGCAACAAAAGTTGCTTCGTGTGATAAGACTCAAAATGTGCGTTGGTGTTAGTGTATCAGAAAAAATGTAGTTGTATTGGAATATTTGTCTCAAGCGGGTAGCCGTGGTTCGCAGGGGATTTCTTAGCACAATTGTGCAAACTAACTTCACACGTACGCTTACGCTCTGTCGTTCAGTCGTTGTCGAGCCAGCAACGAATTAACATCATGCAAAACTATAGCGCAAAACCAAATATGCCCTGCGAGAAATATTTTATGATTCTAAATGCCTTTGGTGCCTGCAATGCCTTTTATGTTCCAAGTCTTTTAAAGCTAATAGGGAATATATCCTTAAAAGACATTTTGTTAATTTTCATTATACTATTAATTATTTAAATTAGATGCTTAGTTTTAATTCCAATTTCTCACTGGGCTACTTTTTTTTCGTGCTCACCAACACAGTGACAGATCCTCTCATGCCGACCACTGCTTTAGATCATACATGGGCGTTTTGACTCACATGAGCAGTTACTCTCAGCACACGTATTCTTACGCTCTTATTTCAGTCGCTATTGAGAGCGAAAAAACCAGTTTTGCACTGTGGGATAATGAATTGATTTTCCTGTCAGTTGCGCTGCAGACAGCAACGAGGTAATATAGGTAGTCGGTATGTTGATGTTTTTCTATGCCCTAGTATATTTTTGCCCCATTTGAAATGTATAACATAAATAAAATGTTATAATTTCAGATATGATTGGTGAATCGTTTGAAATATTTTCAACTTCAGTTGTAAAAGAATTAATTTTCTCTGTGACTTGGCCACTTAATATCCACCCAAAGATTGTATTTTGGGCAAACAATTTATTGGATATTTTTTCTATACCTTCAAGAATTATTTGAGGTATTAAGTCACTACCTAATAACAAATCGATTTGTGATGGGGTATGGCAGTTGGGATCTGCTAATTTGAGATATGAGCATTTTTCTCATTGCTTTTTATTTACTTCACAGCTTGGAAGCAAATTTGTGAGTTGCGGTAGAACGATGGCTTGTGCATCAATTCTTATATCCGCGTTTGGGGAGACTATAGTAATTGGGCAAATTTTGTTTGAATTTTGTATAATTCTTCCGCCCATTCCTGAAATTTGGAAATTTGAATTTTTGACAGGCAATTTTAGCCGATTTTGAGCCTTTGATGATATAAAGGATTTTTGAGATCCTTGATCTATTAGTGCTCTTAGTTTGAATAAATCACCCTTAAGTTCTATGGTGATGACCGCAGTGGGTAAAAGAATTTTGCTTTCATTTTCGGAATGAAGAGCTTGAATTTTTGCTGCTTTAGAGCAGCATGGTTGTTCTTCCTTTTTTTCGGGATTTCAGATTTCGGGATTATCATTTTTGGTTGTAGAGAGTAACCCGGTGGTTTTATGAAATTGATTTTGATTCATATTTTGAAAAATTGTAATATGAAGCAATGAGTGATGTCTTCGTTGACAGTACACACAACTAAATTTGCTTTCACAGTCTTTTGTCGTATGAGCATTCGACAGACAGTTGATGCAAAGTTTATGTTGTCTGACAAGATTGCTACTGTCAGAAACGGATAATTTTTTAAATTTCTCGCAAGATCTTACGTTATGATCTCCCTTACAAATTTCAGATAATGGTTGCCATTTATTTGTTTGGTTTGACACGAAAGTGTGACTTCTATTATAATGTATGTTATTACTGGCTTGGGGTTTGAACAAGTTTTTACTTGAGTCATTGTGATGACTTTTTGGCTTTATAGTTTTTTTGCCTATTCGCTCAGCTATCTCGTATTGAGCAGTGAGGAATGTTTGCATCTGTTGCCAGGTGGGCATTATTTTTCTTTCCACTAGTGATTGTTCCCATCGTAGTAACGCAGCATCAGGCAGTGTTTCTGCGCAAATGGTTACTATAAAAGGGTACCACGATTCTGTGGAGATATTTTGTGTTTTTAACACTGATAAACAATTGGTCACTGTGGAGTGTAAGTTTTGAAATTCGTGGCTAGTTTCTTGTTGGATTTTTGGCAAATGCAATAAAGTTTTTATTGGGTTTTCTATCATAACCCTTTCATTTTCGTACCTTTCAACAAGTGCTTCCCAAGCCAGTTTAAAATTTTCGTCATTTAAAGCGAATTGCTTGAGGATACTGCCTGCTTCCCCTTTTGTTTTATATCTGAGATGGTATAGCTTTTGTGCTTGTGAAAGTTTAGGATGGTTTATATAAACGGCAGTGAACATGTCCCGGAAGGACGGCCACTGGTCATAACATACATTGAAAACTTCAGTATCACAAGCTGGTACTTTGAGATACATGCCTTTATCTAGGTCTTATTTTGGTGTTGTAACTACTCTGGGAGGGGGAGTAGTGGCTCTACTTGGCCTTACTAAACTTATTTGTTCAGTTATCATTCCCTTTGTTAACTCATACTGATCGCGGCAGTTATCACAGTTGGCTGTCGCCGAAGCTTTTGCGTTTTCTGGGAGTTCTGCGTCGTCAGTATCTAGTACTGTATCGTACGCTGCCAGAAGGCGAGCCCAGAGATTGTTCACGCTTTCTAGTTTTATATTCAAAACTGATCCTGTGATGTCAGTAATTGGGGAAGCTTGAAATTTTGTACAATATCTTATAAAACTGTCACTTTCAGTGATGAATCTAGGAATTGTCTGATCTTTTGATCTTTTTTGTTTTATACTCTGCTTTGAGCGTGTAGCTTCTGCAGGCGTGCCTTGTGATTTATCATCATCAGCCATTTTTGGAATTTCCAATAATAGAGGTGTTCTTGGTTTATCCTCTTTAGATTTATCAGATTGCATTTATAAAATTGAATTGGAAGCTTTGAGCTTAAAATGTTTCGTTTGAAATACTACAATTGTAAAATTGGTAGTATTATGACAAAATATATAAACAATTTTTTTGTAAATATTTCGTTTGAAGTTGAATTGTAAAATTGGAATTATTAAAAATTTTTGTAAAAAATGTTTGTAAATATTTCGTTCGAAATACAATTATAAGATTGGTATTGTGAAAAAAATGTGTGAAAAAAAGAATTTTTTGTAAATATATTATAAATGAAATAGATTATGACTTTGCGAACGCTTATGCACCGCATAAATCGATTAATCCTTTGTTTCATGCATATATGTATGTTTTCGTATGTAATTGTTTTTGTTAATTTTTTTTTTAATAAGCAAGAATATTTGTATATTTATTTGCATACGTTTCTATAACTTTTGTTGCATCTATATTTGTATATATGTTTATAAACGTATGTCCAATATAGCAAAAATGCTAAATGCACATAAATGTATATATGTATCGGTAACCGGTCGATGAGAGCGCGAAAAATAATTATATATGTATAATGTGTTATATTGAAAGATTATAAGTATTTGTTCCCAGTTCAGTACATACATATGTATGTATCAATTGTTTTTATAAGGATATCTTTAGTGAGAGATTGAGTACGGAAAGAGCATGAGCATAAAGGTGAGTGTGATTGCGGTATAAATTTCGGCGGGGGACATGCAAAGGTAAAGGTAAATATGTGTACATACATAAATTTCGCTTATTACCTTTTGTGGTTCTCTCTTTTGCCTTTGCTTATGTTTAAAGCGACCCTACTTGTTGCTTTGTTTTTTTTGTGTTTCTTTAGCCCAAGGGGTATCGTAAGAATTATCGCAAGTTATACTTGACTTAGGAAATTTTTTGTTGTTTTTTTTTGGTATTTTATTTTGTGATGTGTTTGGAAACACGAATTAAGCGAAAAGGCAGGTTGTTGAACCTTGGCGTTATTTAATTTATGTATGTACCATTTGATTACTTAATTACATAGGCATGTACACATATTTGTGTAATAGAATAAAAAGTCCTAAAATATATGCACACTTGTGTTGCACTTATTATTATATATATTAATAAGGTGTATATATATATATATATGTATTTCTCTTATATGTATATATAGATATATATATATATTTTTTTTTTTTGTTCGCCTTTGCTTATTAGTTGTACACGATCCTGCTTGTTGCTTACTAGCCCATGGGGTATCGCCGGATAGTTGCATGTTGGTATACTTGACTTTGTAAAATTTTAATTTTATTTTATTTCTTGAGTTATATTGCGGTGTGTTTGGAAACACAAAATAAGCTTATAGGCAGGTCAGTTATTTCGGTACATACATACATATATACCGAACCGTCTTATCTGTATATTTATAATATATATACATATATATATATATATATATATATTATCAAGAACAGTTGAGAATTTTTTATAAGTAACTGTATGCCGAAATATTACTAACTGTTACTTAAAAGAAAAAAATACATACATATGTATATACATGCGTGCATAAAACTTCAATTTTTAAAAAAATAAATTGGACTGGACTCACATTAATTTCCGCCAAGGGTCTTTCAGAGGGTGAGATACTTATTGATGGGAATATTCCTTCTCCTCTGAGTTTAGTTATTTTTTCCTTGTTCCGGCGTTATTGCTGTATGTAGCATTCCTTCTCTCTGCTTTCCTGCTGGATTCCTCTCCCGTGCTTAATGTTTTGTTCTTTTTTTCATTTATTCTCGTTAAATAGCGCCCGCTTTTAGTTTTTACTGAGTTTTGTGTTAGTTTTGTTTCAGTTGGTTTCGCGCCCGTTTATTATAAAATCGCGCCCGCTTTTGGTTTTTAGTGAGTTTTGTGTTAGTTTGTTTCAATTTGTTTCGCGCCCGTTTATTAACATTTATTTTCACTGTTAATATGTATGTATGAGTATGTTGTACTCTGTATTTTTCTTTTTTTTTTCAAGGTGCCTTTCAAAAAGGTTCGAAGGACCAGTTGTTTATTTGCAAACCTTTTGTTCACCCGGATGTCGTGGTATACTCACTTGCACTTGCACTTGCACCTGGAAGGACCTCTAAGGTTTTCGCCATCGAAGCTTTCGTCGACGCAAGGTTATATACAAGTTTGGAAATTGTTAAGTGAAATCATAACACTAAGAAGATTTTGTAAACAAATAAAGTGAATTGTGTGAATATAAAAAAAAGGGAAAAAATAAATAAAAGTTATTCATTTGAGGAAAAAATAAATAAAAGTTATTCCTTTGCAATTAAATACTTATTTCCCTTTATTTAAAAAATTTGGGAATTAAACATTCCAGGTGCAAGTGCAAGTGCAAGTGAGTATACCACGACATCCGGGTGAACAAAAGGTTTGCAAATAAACAACTGGTCCTTCGAACCTTTTTGAAAGGCACCTTGAAAAAAAAAAGAAAAATACAGAGTACAACATGCTCATACATACATATTAACAGTGAAAATAAATTTTAATAAACGGGCGCGAAACCAACTGAAACAAAACTAACACAAAACTCAGTAAAAACTAAAAGCGGGCGCTATTTAACGAGAATAAATGAAAAAAAGAACAAAACATTAAGCACGGGAGAGGAATCCAGCAGGAAAGCAGAGAGAAGGAATGCTACATACAGCAATAACGCCGGAACAAGGAAAAAATAACTAAACTCAGAGGAGAAGGAATATTCCCATCAATAAGTATCTCACCCTCTGAAAGACCCTTGGCGGAAATTAATGTGAGTCCAGTCCAATTTATTTTTTTCAAAATTGAAGTTTTATGCACGCATGTATATACATATGTATGTATTTTTTTCTTTTAAGTAACAGTTAGTAATATTTCGGCATACAGTTACTTATAAAAAATTCTCAACTGTTCTTGATAATATATATATATATATATATATATGTATATATATTATAAATATACAGTAAGACGGTTCGGTATATATGTATGTATGTACCGAAATAACTGACCTGCCTATAAGCTTATTTTGTGTTTCCAAACACACCGCAATATAACTCAAGAAATAAAATAAAATTAAAATTTTACAAAGTCAAGTATACCAACATGCAACTATCCGGCGATACCCCATGGGCTAGTAAGCAACAAGCAGGATCGTGTACAACTAATAAGCAAAGGCGAACAAAAAACAAAAAATATATATATATCTATATATACATATAAGAGAAATACATATATATATATATATAGACCTTATTAATATATATAATAATAAGTGCAACACAAGTGTGCATATATTTTAGGACTTTTTATTCTATTACACAAATATGTGTACATGCCTAAGTAATTAAGTAATCAAATGGTACATACATAAATTAAATAACGCCAAGGTTCAACAACCTGCCTTTTCGCTTAATTCGTGTTTCCAAACACATCACAAAATAAAATACCAAAAAAAAAACAACAAAAAATTTCCTAAGTCAAGTATAACTTGCGATAATTCTTACGATACCCCTTGGGCTAAAGAAACAAAAAAAAAAAAAAGCAACAAGTAGGGTCGCTTTAAACATAAGCAAAGGCAAAAGAGAGAACCACAAAAGGTAATAAGCGAAATTTATGTATGTACACATATTTACCTTTACCTTTGCATGTCCCCCGCCGAAATTTATACCGCAATCACACTCACCATTATACTCATGCTCTTTCCGTACTCAATCTCTCACTAAAGAGATCCTTATAAAAACAATTGATACATATGTATGTACTGAACTGGTAACAAATACTTATAATCTTTCAATATAACACATTATACATATATAATTATAATTCGCGCTCTCATCGACCGGTTACCGATACATATATACATTTATGTGCATTTAGCATTTTTGCTATATTAGACATACGTTTATAAACATATATACAAATATAGATGCAACAAAAGTTATAGAAACGTATGCAAATAAATATACAAATATTCTTGCTTATTAAAAAAAAAATTAACAAAAACAATTACATACGAAAACATACATATATGTATGAAACAAAGGATTAATCGATTTATGCCGTGAATAGGCGGTGAATAAGCGTTCGCAAAGACATAATCTATTTCATTTATAATATATTTACAAAAATTTTTTTTACATATTTTTTTCACAATACCAATCTTATAATTGTATTTCAAACGAAATATTTACAAACATTTTTTACAAAAATTTTTAATAATTCCAATTTTACAATTGTACTTCAAACGAAATATTTACAAAAAATTGTTTATATATTTTGTCATAATACTACCAATTTTACAATTGTAGTATTTCAAACGAAACATTTTTAAGCTCAAAGCTTCCAATTTAATTTTATAAATGCAATCTGATAAATCTAAAGAGGATAAACCAAGAACACCTCAATTATTGGAAATTCCAAAAATGGCTGATGATGATAAATCACAAAGCACGCCTGCAGAAGCTACAAGCTCAAAGCAGAGTATAAAACAAAAAAGATCAAAAGATCAGACAATACCTAGATTCATCACTGAAAGTGACAGTTTTATAAGATATTGTACAAGATTTCAATCTTCCCCTATTACTGACATCACAGAATCAGTTTTGAATATAAGTAAAACTAGAAAGTGTAAACAATCTCTGGGCTCGCCTTCTGGCAGCGTACGATACAGTACTAGATACTGACGACGCAGAACTCCCAGAAAACGCAAAAGCTTCGGCGACAGCCAAGTGTGATAACTGCCGCGATCAGTATGAGTTAACAAAGGGAATGATAACTGAACAAATAAGTTTAGTAAGGCCAAGTAGAGCCACTACTCCCCCTCCCAGAGTAGTTACAACACCAAAATAAGACCTAGATAAAGGCATGTATCTCAAAGTACCAGCTTGTGATACTGAAGTTTTCAATGTATGTTATGACCAGTGGCCGTCCTTCCGGGACATGTTCACTGCCGTTTATATAAACCATCCTAAACTTTCACAAGCACAAAAGTTATACCATCTCAGATATAAAACAAAAGGGGAAGCAGGCAGTATCCTCAAGCAATTCGCTTTAAATGACGAAAATTTTAAACTGGCTTGGGAAGCACTTGTTGAAAGGTACGAAAATGAAAGGGTTATGATAGAAAACCCAATAAAAACTTTATTGCATTTGCCAAAAATCCAACAAGAAACTAGCCACGAATTTCAAAACTTACACTCCACAGTGACCAATTGTTTATCAGTGTTAAAAACACAAAATATCTCCACAGAATCGTGGGACCCTTTTATAGTAACCATTTGCGCAGAAACACTGCCTGATGCTGCGTTACTACGATGGGAACAATCACTAGTGGAAAGAAAAATAATGCCCACCTGGCAACAGATGCAAACATTCCTCACTGCTCAATACGAGATAGCTGAGCGAATAGGCAAAAAAACTATAAAGCCAAAAAGTCATCACAATGACTCAAGTAAAAACTTGTTCAAAACCCAAGCCAGTAATAACATACAATATAATAGAAGTCACACTTTCGTGTCAAACCAAACAAATAAATGGCAACCATTATGTGAAATTTGTAAGGGAGGTCATAACGTAAGATCTTGCGAGAAATTTAAAAAATTATCCGTTTCTGACAGTAGCAATCTTGTCAGACAACATAAACTTTGCATCAACTGTCTGTCGAATGCTCATACGACAAAAGACTGTGAAAGCAAATTTAGTGGTGTGTACTGTCAACGAAGACATCACTCATTGCTGCATATTACAAATTTTCAAAATATGAATCAAAATCAATTTCATAAAACCACCGGGTTACTCACTACAACCAAAAATGATAATCCCGAAATCTGAAATCCCGAAAAAAGGGAAGAACAACCATGCTGCTCTAAAGCAGCAAAAATTCAAGCTCTTCATTCCGAAAATGAAAGCAAAATTCTTTTACCCACTGCGGCCTTCACCATAGAACATAAGGGTGATTTATTCAAACTAAGAGCACTAATAGATCAAGGATCTCAAAGATCCTTTATATCATCAAAGGCTCAAAATCGGCTAAAATTGCCTGTCAAAAATTCAAATTTCCAAATTTCAGGAATGGGCGGAAAAATTATACAAAATTTGCCCAATTACTATAGTCTCCCCAAACGCGGATATAACTCACAAATTTGCTTCCAAGCTGTGAAGTAAATAAAAAGCAATGGGAAAAATGCTCATATCTCAAATTAGCAGATCCCAACTGCCATACCCCATCACAAATCGATTTGTTATTAGGTAGTGACTTAATACCTCAAATAATTCTTGAAGGTATAGAAAAAATATCCAATAAATTGTTTGCCCAAAATACAATCTTTGGGTGGATATTAAGTGGCCAAGTCACAGAGAAAATTAATTCTTTTACAACTGAAGGTGAAAATATTTCAAACGAATATTTAAATGATGAACTCAAAAAAATCTGGGAAGTAGAAGAATTACCTCAGACTAATCAACTTTCAGAAAAAGATCAGTCGAAGCCTATTACAAGTCCACAACAATAAGAAACGAACATTGTCGTTATGTTGTGCGACTACCATTCAAACCAACTTTTTCTGAAACCATAGCTCTAGGCCACTCTAGAATATCAGCAGTCCAGCAATTGCTAAGCCTGGAAAAAAGCTTGATGAAAAAAAGTGAGCTTAAATCAGCATATGATAATGTGATGGACGAATATCTAGACCTCAATCATATGGAAGAAGCTGTACCATATGAAAAGGTATCTAAAGCAGAGATGGGCAAATGAAATGTATGGATGTAGTGGCTACCATGGGACAAAGAACATTTGCAGTCAGTTGATTAACAAACAACAGCGAAGCAACATCGTGCGCCGCTTGATTGTTTCATGATACTATTTATGCGCGTACCTATATTTGTTTGTTCAAAATGATTGACAAATGTTGCTTTATGATTTCCGATGCCGATGCAAGCCTTATTTTTAAGCATGATTTCTCGAGAACTTCACAATTTTAACTTTATCTTAAAATTTCCGCTAACTAGTTTGCTAGTAAAAGTAGTCAACTCCCAATTTACCCCACCAATTATATCTGAAATTATAACATTTTATTTATGTTATAACGTGACGAAAAAAGGCGCTCATTCCGATGTGACCAATCCTTTTGTATCGGTTGTGAGTGGTGAAAAAGGCGAAGTGTTGGTGTGTAGTGTGGTTGGTATGATGTGTAGCTGTGTTTGTGTGGATGACATGTTGTGTTGTATTGGGTTGTGTGACCTTTAGTATGTTGTGTGTGGATTGTGTGTGATGAGTGCTGTGAGGATGATATGCGCGGCGTAGCAAAATATCTCACGACCAGATGTCGCATAAACACCTAGATACTGAAAACTGTCGCGTTACATTAATATTATCCAAAAGTTCAGTAATGACAACTATTCCAGCATTATTAGTGGTTCTTGGTAACATGTTCGGAAGTTTTTCAGTAACTTCGAAAACATCCTGAGCAAACAATATTGCTTGACCTCGAAAACTATATTGCCCAAATACACCGCTTAATTTTATAATTTTAACAAATGGAATAATACGTGAAATCAGCCTTTGCTCGGCTTGAGATAATTCCGAAATCACGTCTGGAATAAAGCCTGGATTTAGATTGTTCCAATAAGATTTAGATGGTGGAATATTTTTCATTGAATTCAAATGGGTTTTGCAACGATTTCAAATAACCAAACATTTTTTTGCTTTAATCCATTAGGCAAATATGTGTTTGCTATAGCATCTACTCGTACAATCCACTTAAAAATTTGATGTTTATAGCATCGTTTAGTACAAACTTCACATATCGCATCGCAACACGAGTTAATTGCCTGCCTAAAGCTCGTTGTACTGGCTTTACGTAACCTTCGGACCTCTTCATTTTGTTTCTGCATTTGCATCAAACGAGCTTCTCTGGCTTATTCTGATTCTGAGGCTCGGCTTTCCGCTGCATGCTAACGCATTTGCTGCAAACGATCCTTTCTGACTTCCTCTAGTTCTGAGGCTCGGATTTCTGCTGCATGCTGACGCATTTGCTTTAAGCGAGTCTCTCTGCCTTCCTTCGATTGCTAAGCTCTATAACTTCTCATATAGAGCCTTCTTTTCTCCTTTATTTTCTCTAATTCGCTTAAGTATTCTGACGATCTTTCCATTCTTTTACTGAGATTTGTTGTTTTTTGTATAAACAATTCGTTAAATAAAATTAATTTATTGGTTTATAATGAAAAGATTTTAATCAAATATACTATACGACGCACAGACTTTTTGAAAATCTATGTAAATATATTTCGCTTACAATTTTAAATTGTCACAACCGTACATTTCGACTGTTTTTTTCGTTTGATTGTGTACCTAATATATTCCTGATATTTATTATATTTATGATGTCCCGCGGGAACCAAAAAAGTAACGGTACAAACTTGGGTTAATCCATTTCTATTGTTCTTGACTAGCACTTATAATTCAAGTGGTCGACCCAGAAAGTAAGTAAGCTCCATTTTTTTCAGGTAGAGGGGTTCAAGTAAGGGGTAGGTAGAATATTTCTTTGTGTATTTAAAATTTTTATGAATTCTTTTTTTATATTGAAAGAATCTATTTTTTCTTCTATGAGATTTACCAATATTGTGAAATATAAACGAATATAACTTAAATCGTATTCTCCGCCATTAGATTCGGTGACAATTTTTAAAAAGCTCATATCGACGTTAAAGCCAAAGTTAAAAAAAGGAGTTTTCCTACTGCAGTTGCTTCTCGGAGGCACTTTGAAAACTAGTATCTGAATTTTTTTTTACTACAAAAATGTTATTATAAGTATTAATTTTTTTATTACCTAAAAGTAACATGTTTTGCATTATTTGATATTATTTCTTCTGGTGCGCGGTTATACTTATATACATAAGTATATCTATATAAAGTATACTTTCTTTAAGGATATACATATGTATATTTCAACAAACCTTTGCTGAACTGGAATCTAATTACACAAATAATGGCTGGAAGTTATTGTTTACGGATGGCTCCAAGTCCATCGATTCCACTTCGTTAGCAGTTGTCACTGCCACAGGAGAAATTATTTGCAATTGGCTTCTTCCCTCAACGACTTCTGTATTTACCGCTGAAGGATCTGCTATCCTTCATGCAGTTAATTACGCAAAAAAGACTAAAGGAAAGTTCCTCATCTGTACAGACAGCAAATCGTGTATGTCTGCAATAACGTCTCCTTCCAATCGCAATCCCATAATAGAAGTTATCAGAGACGTGGTCATTGGTGCCCCTCAGAAAATCCAAGTAATGTGGATCCCTGGCCATGCTGGTATTACAGGCAACCACTTTGCAGACCTCGCTGCGAAAAATGTAGCCAGGACTCCTGCCTTAATATACTATGTCTCATCCAAGCAAGACATTCTTAACCTTATTAAGCACAAAAGGCATCAAAAAAACGCCAGCGAATGGAAAACATTTAAATATCACTACGCGGTCATAAACCCAGCCAGAAATCGTATAATCTACTCGTCAACAGTTCCAACTAGCGCAATGAAGACATATACTCGATTAAGGATTGGACACACTATCATACCACACACCCACTTACTATCGGGTAAAAGCCCATCCATTTGCCCCCTTTGCAATGACACCGCTACTATCAAACACTTACTCACACTCTGTCCGATGCTTCACCCAACAGCCCACAACTCTGGCAACATTGATCTCATAAAACTACTAAGTGAACCTTCAGAAAAAAACGTGATGATTGTATATAGATTCTTAAAAACCAACGATTTGTTAAAATATATTTAAGCAACTTACATCTTTACTAGCCCTTAGCAATTTGAATTTTTCACCTAGTTGTAATTACAAGACGGCTGAAGGCCTCGTAGCCAGTGCTGCGTTTATGTATTTATATAATAAAACTCTTTTTGCTATATGAATTATTATAAATAAATAAATAAATAAATATTTCAGTATGTACATATGCTACTCAAATGTCGCCAAAACTAGTTTTATATAGATGTTGCATATTTTTGGTGAGCTGCTTAAACTTCTACGTTTCAGTACCACTTAAAAAAGTTACATACATACATACAGACATACGCCTTCCCACAGTGTCGCTCAAATATTCTACGTTTCAGTATCACTTAAAAAAGTTACATACATACATACTTACATACAAGTGAAGCTAATAAAAGCGTATTAAAAAGTATATCGAATTCTATTTTAATTTATGAGGCCGCACAACTACAAAGTGTAAAGATTCAATATTGTTTACAGTTATCGTTAAGTGGCTGTGTGGAGGCTGTCATTAACTTGTATGTATGTGAATATAGAGTGTGCGCACATTATAGATGCGCATGAAAATTAAAATGAAATATTATTGTAATATATTAAGTTTTTAGGATATTATGATAGTATGTCATATATATATGAAATATTTAATAAATAACTTTTATTCGCACATTAACTACAAATATTGTTTTGAAAATAACATAATTTAATGATAACGTTATCAATTTTGAATGAATTCAGAAAAGTTCGCAAAATGATATTCATATCAATTAATATGATTGCATGTAAAGGTATAAAAATATAAGCGAAAGGCCAACATATGTATGTACTGTGGTGGTCAAAACATTTGCAACCAGAATGACTATTTTATTTTAATAAATTTTTTTTTAACTTTTGATAAAGTATTCCTTTATCTATATATATATATTTTTATTGGAGGTCTTGTTTATACAAATAATCATAAAAACTGAAACATTAATTCATTTGCTTATAACGGTAAAAAGGCATTAAATAAACCAAATTCAAAATTCATGTGTTCAAAACATTTGCAACTTTTAAGTATTCTAAAAATATTCTAAAATTGTTTCAATATTTAGTTGCATAGCCATTATTTTTAATAACTTCAGCACATCTTCTAGGCATTAAAGCTACTATACTTTCAAAGTAACTTTCCATTCCTTTTCCAATCTGGCGAAAAGTTCATCACCATTCCGTAATATTTCACTGCCTATTCTGCGTTTAACCATCATCCACATATTCTCAATCGGGTTGAGATCGCGAGACTGTGCCGGCCATACCATAGTTTTTATATGATTTTCCTCTAACCATGATTTTACGAGCCTAGACGTGTGTCGTTAGGATCGTTATCGTGATGGAAAGTCCACACAAGTGGCATTTCCCAATCGGCTAACGGCAGCATGACATTAGTTAAAATGTCTCTATAATTTACAGCTGTCATCGTGTCAGTTATACGACGAATTGGACCAATAACATTACCGGAAAAGTACCCCCACACCATAATATTACCCCCTCCGTGTTTTACTGTAGCAGTTGTATACCTTGGGTTATATTTTTCACCTCGCGGACGCCGAATATAAGCTTTGCTGTCTGAGCCCCGGAGGTTGAATTTGGATTCATCTGACCATAAAATTGAGTTCCATTTAAGTTTCATCGAGCAAATCTCAACCTCTCTTTTCTATTTTTTGCAGACACGAATGTAATTTTCGTACATCTGTAACTACGCAGAACAAACTCCAAGGCCCGTCTTTTGATAGTGGAGAGACTGATGTCGAGTTGAACTTCGGATTTAGCTTCTCTTGGAACTGCTTTGGGGTATTTTGTAAAGAAATTTTTTTATTTGCTGGTCTTCTCTTACGGTTGTAGCCCGATGCCTACCTCCTCTGTGAACTGTGTGGATGTTCTCAGTCCGAATAATACGGGAAATCGTTGATTTATGTATGGAATATTTTAACGATATTTCTTTTTGCGAAATTCCATTTCTAAAATCTTCTTTTATTTTTGCTTTAAAGTCCGAACTGTATTTATTGCCTCTCATTTTCAACCGAAAATATTACAAAGATCACAAAACACGGAAAAATTTGTTAAAACTCTTAGTAAAATAAAAACGCATGAAGTTCCACTAATTATAGGGAATGCGATTACCGTTATAACTTGCTTTTGTTAAGTAGCAAAATAAAATAAAAATACAGAAAATATCAGTTGCGAATGTTTTGAATACTTGCATTTCATATTTTTCACTGGAATATTGCTTTGTTTTTGTTATAGGTTAAAAATAACAATTTTAACAGTACATATTTAACAAATACAATAACTAAAGCTCGGAAAAAGAGAAAAACAAAGAACACAAAAATTACTTTTGCAACAAAAAAATGGTAGAAACAAATATTTGATTTTGGTTGCAAATGTTTTGACCAGCACTGTACGTCTGAAATAGCAATGTATATTTCTGAGCATAATTTTCATTGAATTCTCAGCTTTGTTTACGCGCCACTGTTAAAATTTCTCCTTCTTAGCGTCTGGTGAAACGCGCTCATCGCATTTTGTTTGCTTTTGACAGTTCACACGCTTGTCCGTTGTTGCACCTTCTCTATAATTTACGTTCTCTGGTATTGTTACCAGTGTGGGCACACTGACAAAAATTATAACATCTGGCAGTACCATTTGCCAGTTATTCTATTCTTTCTTTCTCTTGATATTCTTTCTGGAAAATTACAGTTTCAATTCTAA
This sequence comes from Bactrocera tryoni, assembly GCF_016617805.1. Classification (NCBI taxonomy): domain Eukaryota; kingdom Metazoa; phylum Arthropoda; class Insecta; order Diptera; family Tephritidae; genus Bactrocera; species Bactrocera tryoni. The sequence continues at coordinate 38,859,449 of NC_052500.1, read as the reverse complement.
GTACTTAGTTTTTAAAAAGCGTCACTTCTTGTACAGACGCCAACAAGCAGAGATAAAGAGAAGAAAAGAGACGACCGAATTGAAATCCCGCCAAAATAATATTAGAATGGAGGAATTCGTAACGGCCATCGTTTCTTCGAAGAAATAAGAATAAGTAAAAAGTGTCAAGTGAAGTAGTGAAGAATAATTGAGTTGTGAATGAGAATTTTTTAAATATGTCGAATAAATCAGCAAATTTAAACGTAAGTACCTTTAAAGTAATTTGCGTACATAATTATATATGTACAAATCACATATTAATTTACAGCGAAAATGCCGAAAACACCAATGTGGAAAAAGTGCATTGTGGGCTGCTGCGAGGGAAACACCGTATTTAGATTTCCCAACGAGGGAACGGATCTCGAACGGTAAGTAATTTTAATAGACTATAAATAGTGCAAAAAGTGCCTAAATAATGAATAATAAAAGTCTGGCGTTACAATTAAAAAAAAAAAACAGCAAAAGTGTAATAGAATTATCGATACATTTCGATATTTTGAAATTTAATTTCTAAAATATTTAAATGTAACGAGTATACCGGTTCATTTGAATAGATAAGTTTATATGTTTCGTATTTTTGCACTGTATGTAATATATAGTATGTAGTTATTTTATATTTTTATATTCTTTCTTTTTCTTTTAAATAGGCGTAAATGTTGGCTCAACCGTTTAGGTGTTTCCGATGAAACACGTGAACATATTTTTGCTTGTGAGCGGCATTTTTCGGCCTTGAAAAGCGATAACGTTCGAGGGCCGTTCCCGACATAAATTTAAAAGTTTAGCCTATATTTGACGTCTCAAGTTCTGAGTTAAAAAATACAATTTTATTGGGTTTCAAAAATTTTGCTCCCCAAGTTGAAGAAGCTGTCTCAAATGCACACAATGCATCGAAGCAGCTTTTTCCAAGAATTGAAAGTAAAATTGAAGATGGAATTTTAGAGCCTCTTCCATTTTTTGAGGAGGATGTATCTCTTAATTTTGATAAGGACGCCCAAGGGTATGACAGCAGGTACAGAAAGAAAGAAGAACTTGAGGGAAGAGAATAGGGTTTTGAAAATAAAGTTAGATGAAAAAGGGCAGGAAAATAGAAGTTTAAAGGCACAGTTAGTTCAAATGGCCGCAGAGTTAGAAAGATGTAGGGAACAGCTAAGGAATAGCTCATTTAGGGAACAGTCAGACCCTCTTTCTTTAGTTTGTAGTAAAGTTCCTCCTCAGTTAGGTGCTTGCATTAGGAGCAGTTTTATAAATAGCAATCGCCGTACCCATGGTCGGCGATATGACAATTTTTTTAAAACGATAGTTTTGGGTGTATTTTTTTTGTCGCCAGTTGCTTATCGGAACTTAAAGCACCAATTAGATTTTGCATCCGAGAGTACTTTGGAAAATTTTGTTACAGGCTGGCCCGTTTCCCAGGTTGCACCCAAAGCAGCATAAAATCGTTAGAGATTAGGAGTAGGGGATTCACTTTCAAACAAAACTTCGTGTCGGTTTCATGTGAAGAAATGTCATTTGCAGTATGATAGGAAATTCGATAGGGTGAAAGGTATTGAGGATTATGGCGAAGAAAATCGCACTTCTGCAAGATATAGGTGGAGAGCCTTGGTCCCACCCATTGGCTTATTTTTTCGTAAAAGGTTCCTGCAAAGGGGATGTCCTCAAGAAATACATTGTTGAATTACCCAACTGCAAAATATAGGACTAATTCCTTGCCATTTTCTTTGCGACCAGGGCACCAATTTTCAGAATTTCGCTGATTTGTTAGGTGTTTCACGACCTTTTTTTAATGTTAATGGCAAGGAAGTGTATTTTTTTTATGATAGCCCCCATTTGATAAAAAGTAGTCGTAACTGTTAACAAAATTTAAAAAATACGGTTTTCTTTAAAAATTGTCGGGTAAGTTGGTCGGATATTGTTCATTTTTATGAAACCGATTCTAAGTCGAGTTATCGGTGTGCGCATAAGTTAACTGATGCTCATATTTATCCAAATACTTTCCAAAACATGAAGGTTAAATTCGCGTCTCAAGTACCGAGTAATACGGTCGCTTCTGGTATGTTATCCCTATATAGCTCGGGAGCCTTAAGCTCGAATAGTAGGAGCTTTATTAATACCGCGGAATTCATTTCGTTTTTTAATAAATTATTTGATATTTTAAATAGCAGTTTCGTTTAGGCCAATGGTTCCCAAACTTATTTTTCACCTATTTAAAAACCACTATAACTTCAAATTAAATTAATTAATTATTGTGACCTATATATGTATATTAACGGAGAATTCTTTACTGTAACCCGCAACTTGAAACCTGAGCGCAGTAAGTAACATACAACGGCACTTAGGTCTCAAGTTAACTCTTACGGGCTCCACCTGCCAATAAGAATGATTTTTGAAACGCAACTTTATAGTATTAAAACAGAGAATCTTTTATTCAAAATAAAACTAAAATAATCGATCCTTATATAAAAGCTAATGTGAAGGATGAATCTGCTGCTGTTTAATAAATTTGCTAATATCAAGTTCCAATTTATTCAAGAACAGTTGCCAGTCGCGACGTTCGGTGACAATCAAACGAGTTCTCTTTTTAGTAAGCAGTGTTGTCACAGCACTAAATCCACGTTCACACAAATATGACGATGGGAATGCTATCAAGAACCGTTGAACGATTGACCACAATCCAGGGAACAATGACGAGATCGGTTTTTGTAGCCAAATTCTTGGTAACCATTTTTGAACTTGATTTTTATTTCCTCGTTTGTTGTCAATTCTATAAGTTCTTCTTCCAGCTGAGGTGACATTGCTGTGTTAACATTTTAAAACGGATCCAACACCCAGCCTGGTATTTCCAAGTTCAAAATGTCCTGGTATCGTTTGATGAAGTCAATGTGGAGGTTTTCCAAGTGTTGGCAGTAGGCAAACAATTCATCGTTACTGCATGATACTGATAAATTTGGAAAATTGTGAAACTCACGTCTGCCCACATTCTTTTTGTGTAGAAGCAGTTTGGATGCGAAAGCAGCAACGACGTTTTTTGTTTTAATTAAATTTAGTTTATCGCCTTGCAGTTGGAGATTCATGTCGTTGAACAATTTATACAGGTCTGTCATGTCAGCTATATCATTCTTTGATGTTATGAGCTTGTCTTGCAGTTCTGTATCTTTAGTTTCCAAGAACTCTATAACAGAGTCAAACAGGTTGTAACATCGAGTCAGACAATTGCCTCTTCATAGCCAAAGAACTTCAGTATGAAACAACAAACGATAGAAATCCTCGACATTAGTAACACAAAGCTGATGAAATAATTTATCATTCAAAGAGCTGTGGATTTTATTGACTGCTTTGATGACATATTGCAGTGATTGAAATAGTTTTTCACTTAAGTTTCTAGCAACTAAATGTTGTCTATGAATAACGCAATGTACACCAAGGACATCTGGAATTTTATTTTTTAAGTACGCTATGACGCCTTTATGACACCCTGTCATAGCCGGAGCGCCATTCGTAGCAACGGAAATAATATTTTTCAAAGGAATCTCTTTCTCATCGCAAAACTTTTCCAATATATTGAATATGGTTTCGCCTTTTGTATCGGTCTCGAAATTTTTAGCAAATAATAGTTCTTCACATATTTTCTCATCTTTAATAAACCTCACGTAAGACAACAACAATGCTTCATTAGTTGCTAAAGTGGACTCATCGAGCTGAATTGAGAATTGACTTGTCCTCAGGTGATAACTATTATCTATTAAAATGCGAAAGTGTGTCTGTTGCCTTTTTATACTCTCGCAACAAAGTTGCTAAGGAGAGTATTATAGTTTTGTTCACATAACGGTTGTTTGTAAGTCCTAATACTAAAAGAGTCAGATATAGGGTTATATATACCAAAGTGATCAGGGTGACGAGTAGAGTTGAAATCCGGATGTCTGTCTGTCTGTCCGTCCGTCCGTGCAAGCTTTAACTTGAGTAAAAATTGAGATATCATGAAACTTGGTACACGTATTTCTTGGCTCCATAAGAAGGTTAAGTTCGAAGATGGGGAAAATCGGCCCACTGCCACGATCACAAAATGGCGATAACAGAAAAAAAGTGAAATTTGGAGCAAAGGATCGCATTAAGGAGGGGCATATTTGGAAGTAATTTTTTTGGAAAAGTGGGCGTGGTCCCGCCCCCTACTAAGTTTTTTGTACATATCTCGGAAACTACTATAGCTATGTCAACCAAACTCTATAGAGTCGTTTCCTTCAAGCATGTCCATATAAAGTTCAAAAATAGAAGAAAACGGATAATAACCACGCCCACCTCCCATACAAAGGTTATGTTGAAAATCACTAAAAGTGCGTTAACCGACTAACAAAAAACGCCAGAAACACTAAATTTTAGGGGAAGAAATGGCAGAAAGAAGCTGCACCCAGGTTTTTTTTTTAAATTGAAAATGGGCGTGGCGTCGCCCACTTATGGACCAAAAACCATATCTCAGGAACTACTCAACCGATTTCAATGAAATTCGGTATATAATATTTTCTTAACACCCTGATGACATGTACGAAATATGGGTGAAATCGGTTGACAACCACGCCTTCTTCCAATATAACGCTATTTTGAATTCCATCTGACGGCTTCTCTGTATAATTTACATATATACGTACATTAGGAACCAATGATGATAGCGGAATAAAACTTTACACAAATACGGTATTTGAAAAATATGTAAATGACGTATAATGAAATCTCGATTATCACTTTATCATGCGAGAGTATAAAATGTTCGGTGACACCCGAACTTAGCCCTTCCTTACTTGTTTTCTCTTGATTTTTGAAATCGGCATGACTCTTGTCATATAGGCATGGCGAATTCCGCACACATTCTATTAATTTAATATCATCCATTTTGATTAATAGATTATTATTTGATTGCTGTTTAAAAATCGCAATACGTTAAACAATCCGAGCTTTATAAATACAAAATTATGAGGCGAACAAAACAAAATGTCAAAGAATCAACAAACAGCTTTTTATGGTTACAGCGAAAATCAAAATTCAATTAATATCAATGGTTATGGTTATGGGCATGTTGTTTTGGTAACGCACCTCTAATTGGAAACATTGTTCCCTGTAAATTTGGATCAATCAGCTGTTTTATATGGATATGGTTATGCACCCCTAATTCTACCTTTAGCTTTCGATCGTCTGGTTGACGTTTTAGATCGTAAGGTATTTCCCTGACTTTGATTCATGCAAGTTGCAAGAGTATTAAATGTTCAGTTCACCCGAACTTAGCCTTTTCTTACTTGTTTTTTATACTCTCGCAACAAAGTTGCTAAAGAGAGTATTATAGTTTTGTTCACATAACGGTTGTTTGTAAGTCCTAAAACTAAAAGAGTCAGATATAGGGTTATATATACCAAAGTGATCAGGGTGTCCGTCCGTCCGTCTGTCCGTCCGTCCGTGCAAGCTGTAACTTGAGTAAAAAATGAGATTTCATTATGAAACTTGGTACACGTGTTTCTTGGCTCCATAAGAAGGTTAAGTTCGAAGATGGGCAAAATCGGCCTACTGCCACGCCCACAAAATGGCGGAAACCGAAAACCTATAAAGTGTCATAACTAAGCCACAAATAAAGATATTAAAGTGAAATTTGGCACAAAGGATCGCATTAGGGAGGGGCATATTTGGACGTAGTTTTTTTGGAAAAGTGGGCGTGGTCCCGCCCCCTACTAAGTTTTTTCTACATATCTCGGAAACTACTATAGCTATGTCAACCAAACTCTACAGAGTCGTTTCCTTGAGGCATTTCCATATGCAGTTCGAAAATAGAAGAAATCGGATAATAACCACGCCCACCTCCTACACAAAGGTTATGTTGAAAATCACCAAAAGTGCGTTAACCGACTAACAAAAAACGTCAGAAACACTAAATTTTACGGAAGAAGTGGCAGAAGGAAGCTGCACCCAGGCTTTTTTTAAAAATTTAAAATGGGCGTGGCGCCGCCCACGTATGGACCAAAAACCATATCTCAGGAACTGCTCAACCGATTTCAATGAAATTCAATACATAATATTTCCTTAACACCCTGATGACATAGACGAAATATGGGTGAAATCGGTTCAGTACCACGCCTTCTTCCAATATAACGCTATTTTGAATTCCATCTGATGCCTTCTCTGTATAATATATACATTAGGAAATGAAAATACAATTCAATACTCAAAGTACACAAATTGATCTAATCTAATTAATTTTACAGCAAAATAAAAAAATACATATGTAAATTATTATCACTTTATCATGCGAGAGTATAAAATGTTCGGTGACACCCGAACTTAGGCCTTCCTTACTTGTTTTTCAATTGGTTTTAATCGAAAAAACCCTGCGTTCAAGTCTTTAAGAATTGTATCTCAAAGATCTGTGTAAAATTTCATGAAGATCGGTTCAGTAGTTCTCCAGAATATTTGTCAACCGATTTCAAAACATATGGTTTTGAGCAAAGCTGTGAACTCTGTGGGTCTGAAGTCTAATGACTTTTTTATATAGAAGACATAAGCGTTTATCGTTTATAGGGTGACCAGCGTATCATGAGCGCATTTTGAGAGTCAGACGGGTATAAATTTTTAGCAAGAGGTGCTACGACCGCCGTAATTTTCAAACGACAAGGCGTCATTCTGCTTGGCAAAACTCAAAACTATTCATCAATTGTGTATAAATTTTGGAGAATGTGTCACCCAACCAGTTATCGTCATTTATGAAAATATTTGCAGTGGCATTCTCAGTAATGCCGAGTATGCTCTTTGATAACGGTAGCGCCATGTCCTAGGCTGTTGGAATATTTGAATGTTATTTTTGTAATCAGGGAGTTCACTTGCATCCAAAGAGCCGCTATTGGGCACTGAGCCACCTTTGATATTGCCCGCCGCACCAACTCTAACTAGTATCACGAGATTACATTTAGAGACGAGAAGAAAATAATGTTGAATGCGGCATTAACATTGGTACTAAAATCCACGACACAAGATTACACCAAATCACTCCAGATTTTGGTCATTATATAAGCGGAGCAAAAGTTTATCAAAGAAAAAAAATCGGGTGGGGCTGTGCCGGGGCACACGGCCGTTTGTTTTAATCTGAAACGTCTATGCTAGCGAATCGCTTTTGAAGTAAAAGATTGAAATGAAAACAATATTGACGCTGTTTTTAGTCTTTTAATAAAAAAGAACAGGTATTACGATTAATATTCGACAACAATTTTATTTAACATAGGTCTGTGATATGTGAAGTAAGCAATATACGGCATAATGTCAAAATTAATATTTCTGGTGAATGTACAGTCTATAGTGGTATTGTCCATAAGAATAGGTATTCAAGTGGTAGAGGTATTCGCGAGGTCGGCGGCAGCAGCTTTGCGACGTTCCCGAAACCGTCTTGCTCGCTCGGCGCCGGACATTGGGGTACCTATGCGTGGTCCATAGCCGTAATTTATATTTCTGGCTGGCTCTTGCACGAGCTGAGGCCGACATAGCAAAAGTTTATATATTTATTATCACTTTCTAGTTATTTTAAATATAAATACTGTCCAAATTACACTTATTTTTGTATAAATCAATCGGTTTAAATAAACTTGACAAACACACGGAAGAATTACCGCGCTATAAATTCGGAGTCACGAGTTACACTGAATAGAAACAAGCGAGAGCGCCGGTTTCGCACAGTTAACGCAGTATGCCTCCCCCGCCGCCCCGCTCGACACCGACACGAACTCAATGTCATAACAGCGAGCTGACTATATAAGTGAAATATTCACACCACATCTTTGTTTCTTAGACTAATAGTTTTTTAATTATTTAGGTACGATGATATAGACCTTTTCGTTACGATCCACTTTTTAAACCTGGTACCCGTATGTTTCGGCGCGATTTTAAAGACGTTTCACGTCAAAAGAAAATGTTTGCAACAGAGAGAATTATTAAAGACAGTTGAAGTGACGACAAAGGTATTCAACATGACATGACAATCGAAAAATCAAATTAATATACTATCCTTACATAAATGCTATAAATAGTCATAACTAATATCTAAAGTCTTTCGTGTTTCAATTACGCTTTCCAACTCCGAGAAACACAACTTTGGATTGTATTTATTGCTCAAAACATACATTATTACTCAATATGAATAAATAAATAAAATAAGTATGAGTAATTTACTGCAATATACATATCTTAAACTCATTTAAACCGAAACCGGTGTTAAAGTAATTTCTGACACTTATGTAACTATATACTAAAGACTATGTACATATATTTACGTGGAGAGATGCCCTAGAGTCTAGACCCATGCCGCACAGTGGTGCCAGAGCGGAAAAAAAGGATTTTTTTTATCATTCCAAATTTGTACCATCTTTTCAATTTAAGCTAAGAACTAATCAAATAATATTGTCCGAATACTTGGGCTTGATATATTCAATGGTTTTTTGTTGGGAGAGCTTCAAAGTCCAACAAAGTATCAACGCAAAGTTACTCAGAAAAATGTGATGAATATTGTAAAGGTTAAAACTCAAAAGTTAACTATAAAATACCAATTTTAAAGTTTCTATTTATTAAAACCAATGTTATAGATGTGATTTACATCATCAAATGTATACTTTCTTTTTCAAGATTTTTTTTAATATGATGTTTTTTCATGGTCCAAAAAAATCATATATTTCACAACTTCAACAGAATATAACTATTGTGCGCAGGAGCGCGCAGGTTAGCCACTTACACAAAATAAACTTTAAAATCTCCTTAATCGATAGAAATAAGCTGCCATTAGCTGCCAATTCATGAGTAATTAGCATTTTAATCTACTACAACTAGCTGTGATAACAGCGAAAATATTGCAATTTTTGTGATTATATTATATGGGAGATGGGCGTAATTGTGGGCGGATTTGCTTCATTTTTTCTGGACAAGCTTATATTTACAAAATATTACACTGTAGAAAATTTTGTTACTGTAGGATGATTTTTGATTTTTGTGTTATATGGGAGGTGGGCGTGGTTGTGGGCGGATTTTAACAAATTTTTTTTTTTCATCTAATTTGGCAATATGAGAGATGTGTGCCAAATTTCAAAGCCCTACCTCGATTCCTTCTATTTTTTGCCGCGGATTGTATGAAGCGGCACCACTGTGTGCCGTTCTCTTCTTTATATTATATGTTTAATAAGGAACACTTAGAGCCCTGCCGTTTCGCATTTTTCTACGTTTACAAAAGTGTAATTTGTCGTCGTCGACGTAGATCACAACATGCAAATACAAAAAAAACGGTAGCTATGCCTTTTCCTACAGATAGGACAGATTATGGCTTTTTGGGAACAGGATCGTCAGCTGATGTGCACTATTTCGACTCAAAAGACAGATTGCGCTGATGTGCACTATTTCGACTCAAAAGACAGTGACGCTGTTAAGGCTAAGTATCTACATATCGCACCACCCTCGAAGAATTTTCCGAGCCGATAGTATTGATACGGAGTTGCAAGATACATATATCATTGCTTGCATTGCCAATACAACTTCTAATTATAAAATTTAAAACAGCGCAGACTATACTTCTTTATATCATCACACATACAATTACACCACGTGGCGCTTTAAATATGTAATAAGTATGTACCCTTGCGTGTAAATATTCGATGTTTACCATAAGTCGTATTATAGGGTTAAAATCTTCTGCATGAATTTAACTGTCACAGTCTATTAATCTGATTAGTACTACTTTTGAAGCAAACTATTTATGGTTTACCCTTCGAAGAGCGCACAAAGTAGTAAATCATTTTAGTTTAGTTTATGGTCGAAATCATGTTCAAGTTCATGGTGAATAAGTGTATATGTATGTGGCAAGTGAGTAACGCGTGGATGAAATTTCATTATCCGAATATATGATATATTGTTTCGTATATTTTCTCTTGTCGAAACTTTCCAAAGAAATTATTGTATCTACTTAAAACCTTTAAGCTCAAGCAAGGTCGTCTTCGAAGCTGAAAGGTAACCCTGCGTCCTGCGGCTGGGAAAATTACGTACTACATGGCCTCACCAATTTCTTAGTATTGGTAGCTTATGTTAGTTTCCACTTAGGGATCTTTCCCACGGAATAGTTATTTTGACAGAAGATAGCTGATATTGTCCTCACAATTTTACACCTTAATAATTTCCAAATCGTTTCTGTATTCATTATTATCGAATGCAAAATAGTTTCTAGAATATTTTAGAGACTTTCTCGATAGTAACGTATGTTCATTTTCTGCTATAGATGGCGGCAATGGCATAAATTTTATAAGATATACCAGTCGGATCCAAACACTTTTCTTATCAAAGCGTAGAAGGTTCTCCTTGTAAACTACTAAGTCCATAAGATGTTGCGCCGAATCGGAATCATTGTCATTGTGGTTGTATTGCAAACTTTTTATTTGACGAGCTATCTTCACCAAATTTGGTATGCGTTAGTTTCTAAGCCAGTTTTGCAATCTCCAAATACATTTTTAAGATATAGCTGCCTTACACACTGAACGATCGGAATAATGTTCTTACAAGTAATTTTTTATATTTTTGAAGGGTATAATATCATCGGCGCACCCAAATTAACGTTTTTCTTGTTTTTATTATTTTTTGATCACAGTCGTTTATATTAACAACACTCTTGTCGTCTATGTTTGGATTCTCGAGGCCTTCACCCATTTC